>NW_014579975.1:0-6649 GCF_000485595.1 Priapulus caudatus | reverse complement strand
TGCACTTACAATATCAATTTTTTTCAATTCCCTCAAAAACGGCCATCTTGAAGGTTCTAAATTGCTAAAATCCAAGAGCTTCCCTGGGCGCCCTAATCAAGGGGCCCTGAGGCGGGCCCCTGGACCCCACCCATTAAGGGCTTTGCGCCAAGGTGCTCGCGGTGTCCGCTGCTCGTGCACTCTTCATATACATTGCGATGGAAGTAACAGCAAAATCATCCCCCCCCCACAATTGAGGACCTGTCTACGCCACTGCGATACAGCAATAACGAACAGGCGTGCATTCGACTGTCTACTTTGGCAAGTTAAATATTAATAGCAGATAATGCACCACCGCTTATGCAAATTAATTTAATACCGATATCTGAGTGGGGAAAAAATCACACACCCCGGTGACATTCTGTGTCAGCTAAAACCAGTGAGTCAGTGTAATTACATATTAAAAGCTTTACTGCCAATATGCCCAGCTTTATACGGTCTCAATACCCTAACCGGTAAATATTGACCGATCATAAGATAACATAAGATAACTCATAACTCATATACACGCATTCATATAGGATACTCTTAGTCAAAACTATAAACTTCCCCTTGCGCAGCCGTGCTAGTGCGATTGTAATAGCGTTGGGTGTTACTATGACTGGACATATCGGTGTATGTAAGAAATAGAATAGATCGATGTCCTGGTCGAACTACAACTGTCTATATTTCTGCTAGGTTCATATCGAAGAAGTAGAACAACCGAATTTGAGGCTCATAAGCTTATGCATTATATCATTCCGTGTCCATAGGTCTACACGTACCAACGCTATAAGTGTCTTCGCACAATAAATACAATAAAGTTATATCACAATTAATGCAGATAAATGCCAAGTGTACTTGAAATATCTCGCACGTTGTGTATCTTAGATTTTCATATATTGTCACTACTACTCATAGGGTCTACCGTCTATGTCTCCCTGACCTCTGTTTGACCTGGCTCGTTCAGATCTTTCTGACTAACCCTAACCTTCGGTAACTATCTGATATGGTTAGGGTTAGGGTTAGGGTTAGGGTTAGGATTAGGGTTAGGGGTAGAGTTAGGGTTAGTCAGAAAGATCTGAACGAGCCAGGTCAAACAGAGGTCAGGGAGACATAGACCCTATGAGCATCACTAGGACATCCTGAGATAACGATAAGTAGATGATCGCACGGACGTCACACGAGCCAGGGCTCAATGTACTTTTATACATCAGTATAGTGTATAATATAGGCACATCAGACTACAGTCAGCTCATTTTTTGCTGCATGGCAACGGTCACATGATACCACAGCTCTAACGCGGCATATCAGGAGCTTATAAATGGACCATTTATAACCTCCTGTGCATATGTACGTATGTGTGTTTTATTTAGACGGCTACAGTGCGAATTAAACGTTTCGCCGTAAAAATATCTCTAACCTTGCCACACTTGATTCACTGCTTCACTGATTCACTGCTTGATATAACTTGCACGTACAAGAAAACTGGAACCAGGGAAGTACGAAAACTAGAGACGCAAGTGACGTGTAGCTCTAGACTGCAAGGCAACCGCACACAAGTCGTTTGGTTAGATTACAAGCAACGCAAGGTAAGTGTCGTGTCAGAATACATGTTTTCTTGAGAAAAACTACACGAGCTGTTAGGAATAACCAAATTTAAACAATTCCAGTCCATGTAAAGATAAAATACATCGTAAACGATGATATTACGATTAGTATATTATATACCTTAACTCTTACGTAATAGTCAGGTCCCTTAGCATCATGATCGTTACAGAGCTGACAAAAGCATCAAACTTGGCACAGTTGTAGCTTATGGCAGTACTATAAATATTAGAGGGGGTGCCCAATGTAGATATTCCTTAGAAGTGAATTATAGATGATTAAATGTTCGAACCGCGCCCGCCTATACTGACGCATTGTGTACAGCTGGTAAGCCCCCCCCCCCGCGCGCGCATACGCTGTTACGCTATGTATTAACTCTCATATCTCGAGGAGGCATGCAACAGTTGCACCGGTGCGACCGTCGTACCGTTGCACTATTTCGTCTCTAGAAAATGCCTTTTTGGAATTTTGTTTCGCTGAAATTCGGCACTAGATTGCAATAATTTGCATTATGCACGCAAGTTAGATGCCTCGTGGACGTCTAAAAAGCATTAGAAGTAAAATTGGTCTTGTTGTGTAATTGTGCCATTCCAGCTAGTGGCGTAGCCATGGTCGCCGGTCGGCCATTTTTGTGTATGAAATATGGTCAGACAACTTTGTAGAAATTCGCATCATAGAGCTGGCAAAAGTTTCGAGCGGAGCATAGTACGGGGCGCCATGCAGGACAGGCATTTTTGTACCTATAAACTTGACAAAAATGAGTTTTGTGGGACAAAACTCAATTTTGTGAACACAAAACTCAATTCTGTCAATCCTGTCCCACAAAACTCAATTTTGTGAACACAAAACTCAATTCTGTCAATCCTGTCCCACAAAACTCAATTTTGTGAACACAAGACTCAATTCTGTCAATCCTGTCCCACAAAACTCAATTTTGTGAACACAAAACTCAATTCTGTCAATCCGGTTCCACAAAACTCGATTTTGTTGCCCAAATATGGCACACGCATGTAAGAATTAAGGGCTACCATTAGTCAGAAACTGGGCAGGAGAAATGGGTCACTAAGTTAAAGAAACAAGATGGCGACCGTGACACATATGGCGCGAACGAATTGAGTTACATTTCTAAAATTCTAGATACCTATCAACACATGTCGTAGCTATAATCCCCGTGAATTTTGAGTTTATTGACGCACGAGTAGTTTAATTAATTACCAAATATATACGCGCGGTATCGCTCATAGGCTAAAATTTCCGCACGTTCGTAAGATTTTTCCCAAAAATGTCAATTTCAACGCTATGAAACTAACATGTGTCTGTATGTATCTAGAATTTTAGAAATGTAACTCAATTCGTTCGCGCCATATGGTATAGTTATATATAGGCGTATAGTACATTTTTTTATTATTTCAACTAATCGTGCTTCAATAAACTTAAAATTCACAGAGACCATAGCTAAGACATGTGTTTATATCAAGAGTGCATAATAGAGCATCTCTATTATGCACTCTTGGTTTATATGTATCTAGAATTTTAGAATTGTTACTCAATTCGTTCGCGCCATATGATAGTTAGTACACTTTTCTACCGTCCACATAGCCGTGCGTATATTAGCCTATGAGCGATACCGCGCGTATATTTTTGGTAATTAATTAAACTATTCGTGCTTCAATAAACTCACAATAAAACAAAATCAGCTAAGACATGTGTTTATATGTATCTCGAATTTTAGAAATGTAACTCAATTCGTTCGCGAGATATTAGAGTTAGTACACTTTCCTACGGCCCATAGCTTAATAGCGCATAGTGGTGGGCGGGGGGGTTTAACGGCTGCATGTGTGCGGCTGCAATGCGCCAGCGTGCTCAATAGGAGCGGTGGCCGTTGGAGGGTTCGGAATCGGCGGCCGCCATATGCGCCCGAGGCTACGTTATCGCTCCACGTACGTAGGTCAAAGGTTGCCCATTCCATGTTTTCTGCAAACTACTTGTGATCGTTCGGCTGACCAACTACTAGTATGGTTTAGCAAACTAGTGTGGGGGAATTGTGGTTCGGTGGCGCACGCACCTGTTGATAGTTGATCAGGAGCTAATAATGACAAATTGTCAATTATGACAATTTTCAATTGTCAATTGTCAATTGACAAATTTGTCATTATTATAGCTCCTGGAAATATGTACACGTGTTTCTGTAAGACAAGTAAGGAAGATAATGTTTTTATAAATAACGTTGTTGGTGGCGTTACAATGTGTATGGTTGGCGGAAATATGGTGTGTGTTTGTACCGACACTATCTGGTTTGACTAAATTGACAAACCGTACACCATACTACGTACCACCAGGACCAAAATAACATATATTATGATGATCCTGGTATCATAACACTATAAAACCAATGATGTTTATGATTGCAATAGAATATTAACGTTAGCGACTCGCTTTAGCCTATGGCACAGCCATTACCCTCAAAAAATCATTTCTAAAGATTGTGAAACTAAAATCTCAAATTCATTACCAATGCATTTTAAATCAAATTTACAAAGTTTAAAATTAATTTTACAAAAGTACCAATTTATTTATAAGAAACAGTAAGTTATAGTTACAGATTTATTAACATGTTTAGGATCAATTTACAAAAGATTCTAAATTAATTTTATAACATTTCAAACATCATTTACGAATACAATCAAAGTTTAATTTCTACAATATTACAAATTACAGAAGTCACAATTAATTCATCGTAATCTACAAACCAGACAGACTCACTGGTTTGTAAATCAATTCATACACAATTTATTAATACTGTTTACGAATCCTAGATTTAAATTAATTTGATAACAATTACAAATCAATTTAGCGAAAATACAAATCAAGTCACATAGTAGTCATATAATTCTACAAATCAATTCTAAATATATTATTACATGTTTACAAAATCAAATTTACAAGATTCCCTAAATTAATTTATAAGCATTATCAAATCAACTTTTACGAAAATCGAATACAAAGTCATCATAGTAATTCATGTATCCTACATAAAATAAAACAATTCATAAAACTACAATTTATTAAACAAATCAACAAAGAATCAAGCTTATTTGACTTCCAAACCACTTAACAAGCTATTGCCAATGAAATTTAACGTGCCGCCGCGAACATAACCCCCCCCTTTAAATTTTTCTACCGCCTATCAGGAAAAAGTTCAAATCAATATTACCAACTTACCCATACCCCAAAGCATGAAACTTCGAAGAACAGAGGCATCCCGCACCCGACGCGCCATGTACGCTAGTATGGGAAGTGCTATAAACTGACTATGGTGTTGCCTATGGAAGGGAATTACGCACGGAACGGCCGTGTGGGCGCAGATTCAATATTGGCTTATAGCGTCACGCGGCGCTGTGTGGCTGACTCAAATAGCTAGGAATAGAGGAGGGGAGAAGGGAGAACTGGTGAGAAGGAGGAAGGGAGAGGAGAAAGTGTCGGAGAGGGGAAGGAGGCCAAGCTGGTCGGAGAAGGAAGGAAGAGGAGAAGGGAAAGAAAAGGTGGTGGAGGAGGAGGGAGAAATGGAGAAGCGTGTTGGAGAAGGAAGAAGGGGGAGAAGGAGATTGAGGATTGGTGGAGGGCGGGAGAAGCTGGAGGAGAAGGCAGGAAGGGGGAGATGGGAGAGGTGGTGGACGGAGGGGGAGAAGCTTTGGTGGAGAGAGGAGGAGGAGAACTGGTGGAGAAGGAGGAAAGGGAGGAGGTGGGGAGAAGGAGGCTGGGGGAGGAGGAGGGGTAGAAGGGAGAAAAGCTGTGGAGGAGAGCAGGAGAAGCTGGTGGAAGAAGAGAGGAGAGAAGGGAGAAAAAAAGGTGGTGGAGAACAGGAGGACCGGGAGAACGCTGGTGGAGAAGGAGGAGGGGAAAGGAGGAAGGTAGTGGATGGAGGGAGAGAAGGGGAAGGTTGGTGGAGAGGGGAGAAGGGAGAAGTGGTGGAGGAGGGAGAAGGGAGAAATTAGGAGACGGAACAGCTGGTGAATAGGAGGAAGGAGATGAAGCGAGGGAGAGAAGGGAGATTGGTGGCAGGAGGAGGGGAGAAGGAGAAGGGGATAAGGAGGGGGAGAAGAAAGCTGGTGAAGAGGAGGGGGAGAAAGGAGAAAGGTGGTGGAAGGATGGGGGAGAAGTCTGGTGGACGAAGGAGGAAGGGAGAGAGAGAGAAAGGTGGTGGAGAATGAAGGAGGAGGAGAAGGCTGGTGAGAAGGAGAGGGGAAGAAGCTGAAGAAGGAAGGGAAGAAGGGATAAGGTGAAGAAGGAGAAGGGAGAAGCTGTGGAAAGGAGAGGGGAGAAAGCTTGGTGGTAGAAGGGAGGAAGTGGTTGGAAAGAGGAGGGGGAGAAGCTAGTGAGGAAGGAGGGGAAGAAGAGAAAAAAAAAAAAAAAAAAAAAACAAAGGGGGGTGGGGGGGGGGGGGAAAAAAAAAACAAAAAAAAGAAGGAGGCGGAGAAGCTGGTGGAAGACCGGAGGAGGGGAGAAGGGGATGAAGGGGTGGAGAAGGAGGATTGGAGAAAGCTGGTGGAGAATGAGCGATTACACAAAGGAGAACTGTGTGGAGAAGGAGGAAAGGGAGAAAGGGAGAAGGATGGTGTGAGACAGGAAGGAGGGGGGAGAAGAGAGAAGGTGTGGAGGAAGGAGCGGGGAAGAAACGAGCTGTGGAGAAGGAGGAGGGGAGAAGGGAAAGTAGTGAGGAGGGAGAGACGGAGACAGGTGGTGGAGGAGGGGGAGTAAGGAGAAGGTGGTGGAGGAGGGAGAGAAGGGAGAAGGTGGTGGAGGAGGGGGAGAAGGGAAAAGGTGGTGGAGGAGGGGAGAAGGGATGATGGTGATGGAGAGGGAGGAAGGGGAATTAAGAGGGGAGAGGAAGGAGCTGGTGAGAAGGAAAGGGCGAGAAGTGGAGAATGCGCCAACGCCAGCCCCCCTGTACATCAATGAATTGCTGCCGCAGCACACGCTTCTCATTTTTTCCCCCCCCCCCACCCCCTGCCCCTTCCTCCTT
>NW_014579974.1:16854-22698 GCF_000485595.1 Priapulus caudatus | reverse complement strand
ACATGCACACGCACACACGCACGCACACACTTGTACGTGCGCACATGTACGTGCACACGCACCCATACACGTGGACATGCACACGCACACACGCACGCACGCATGCACACACGTGTACCTGCACACGCACGCATGCACGTACATGTATGACCGCACGCACACGCACGCACAAACGTGCACGTCTACACGCACGCACCCACGCACGCATGCACGCATGTGTACGTACACACGCANGCGGAAAAGACATAATCTTCACCCTGCAGCATTCTGCTCTCCAGCGGCAACCTGTTCTAGCGGCTAACCCCCATAAAGCGCTCGCGGTGTGCGCTCACGCTCACACCTCATATACTTGGCGATGGGAACAGCAAAATACCCCCCCCCACAACTGAAGGCCGTCTACCCACATCTAATAAAATAATACTAGCTAATAATAATAACTAATACGGAAAATAAATGAAATGCTAGAAGAAGAATAAGCATTTTTAGCTCAGCTGACGAAGTGAGATGAAGCTTGTAGAATCGCATGATTGTCCGTGTGTCCGTCCGTCCGTCCGTCCGTCCGTCCGTCCGTCACTCAACAGTTGGGCACAATTAAATCTTAACCGCTTGACGTACGGTCTTGATATTCGGGACGTCGGGTGGGATCGTGAAAAGGAGTCGGGATGTCAAATTTGGGGATCAAGGGTAAAAGGTGAAGATGCGTCAATGGAGGGCGAATATTTTCCCCTTATAGGAGGTAATACTGAATTGCATCCCAAATCTTAACGGCTCGACCTACGCTCTTAAAGGGAAAGTTTACACTAGGTTCTAGGGTTATTTTCAGCTAATTTAGGTTATAATTACGCTACATGAAAAGTTTCATGGTTCAATCACCATTAGAAATATATTTTTTTAATGTTTTAAAACTAACGACTACAGTTTAATTACAACGACGGTGGCGCCACTGAAAGCGCACGATCTGATTGATAAGTTGCGCAAAATAACTTTCCAGCCAAGGGCTACAGACCGAGGGTGTTTCTTATTTATTCATTTAAAAGCAAAAGGATTGTAATATCTTATAAACGACATATAGTTTCAGTTATAATATGGATAAATTTGCCCTAAAATGAATATCGTTCGGTTAAATAGCATTTAGGTATAAATATAATTGCACTTTTGTGATTAGCCCTCGGTCTGTGACGTGCAAAATAAATGGTCAAATACGCAACTTTTTCGGAGTGCCAGCACGGTCGCGGGTGTCATGGCGCCGTTGAAATATCGTAGCGTTGATGTGTAATTAATTATAACAATTAAATTAGGCATCTGGTGACAAATACATGTGGGTATAGACGATTTGTTATACAGTAAGTACAGTTGTATGCAGTAAAATCCTAGAGGCTACTGTCCCTTTAATATTCGATGTATAGTGTGATGGCGAGGAAACCGGGTGTTGCTATCCCCCGGGCGTGGAGGGAGGTCACGTGATAACGTTGACGATGACGTTCAAAATATTAACCCTAACGATAACTCTAACTACAAGAGCTCCAACACTAACCCTACCACTAAATATATATATTTCGCCGCGCTATATATAGGCATTGTGATCGACAAAAATTTATCTATGCTGTGGGGACAGATATCATGATGCAAAAACCCTAACCCTAACCCTAACCCTAACCCTAACCCTATCCCTAACCCTAACCCTAACCCTAATCCTAATCCTAATCCTAACCTTATCCTAACACTAGTGCTGCCACGTTGCGGTCACCTCCCTCCACGCCCGGGGGATAGCATTACCCGAAGAAACCCATCACCCGCGCGAATCTTTTGAAATAATATCTTATCTTAATTATATCTTATCTTAAATTCAAATAAAATTTATTGCAAAGATAATTGATGTTTATACAAGCAAGTACAGTGTGTTGTAACACAATAAAATATCTATACTACGTAACAAAAAATCCACCTATCTATCGGATATAAATGAATTCGTTCGCGCCAGGTGTCGCTGCGTTTTGTTTACGACATGCTTGCTACGCGCAAGGCTACGCGCACGGCGCAACGGTTACCGTATCTTGCTTTTGCGAAAGGTTAATTAATAAACCGCTTGCTGTGTTTCTTCTACTTCTATTTCTATTCTGAACAGTCCGTAAGGAATAAACGTCTGGGAGTGCGCGAAAACTCCAGTTCCGTTCTATGTGAAAGCAAGTGGAACCGTAAGTACTGACTGTATCAGTGCTTGACACTCGGGCCGGACAAAATTTTTTTTTTGGGCCACCAGAAATTTATTTCTTCTGGCCCAAAATGAAAACTGGTAGCCCAATATTACATTGGTATTTCTACCATGACGTACGGTACATGACTTTAGGCCCTACAAACTTGTCACATTGGACACAAACACAGGCACTTGGACCGTTTCAATAATAAAATGATGGTTAATAAATACAACTTGTCAGTACTACTACTACTACTAGTACTAGCCTAGCTCTAGTACTATAGCCCGCTTACATTAACTGCCGCCGCCGCTGCCGCTGGCATTAACTGCCGCTAATGTAAGCGGGCTATAGTACTAGAGCTAGTACTAGCCTAGCTCTAGTACTATATCCGCTTACATTAACTGCCGCTGGCGGTTATCTGGCGGTCGAAGCGGTCGTCTGCCAGCGGCAGTTAATGTAAGCGGCTATAGTACTAGAGCTAGTACTAGCCTAAACCGACCAGGCTCTCCGACTGTTACACAGCGGAGGAGCCTGACACCCTTCCATACGAAATACCTGGTAGCTTGAAAACAAACTCCTAATTTCGTAAAATTTCGTAAATAAAACAATGTATTAATTACCACATTTGACCTCACCTGTTACATGTTTGCAACTATCGCATCATTTCTTAATTACTATTTACATCGAAATACACGTTAAAATAAGAGAATTTCGAACAGCGCTATAATATTTGAACGTTGTAAAACGCCATACTGAATGTTCTTATGTCTATGCGCGAAAACTACGGTAAACTACGCAAGATTCGCCACGAACTTTCGCTACGTATTATGGGATATCTATTGAAAAATGGCGGAAATGGCGGCGTTTGTTCGGAGTTTCGTCTTATCAATTCTAATAATTGCTCACTGACACGTAAATACATACTCAGTGATAGCGCACATATAATAAATCGAGGCGTGGAAATACAGGGAAGCGGTAAGAATCATAAAATGTGAGATAATTTAACGTTAAATAGCAGCGCACATACTACCGAACATATTTCTAATGCGTCGGTTTGTGACCCTCTCGCCACGTAGTGTTAAGCGAGATGGGAACTTGTGGCTAGTACTAGCCCTACCAGTACCAGTACCAGCAATAGTCTTAATGTTTGATATAACTTCACTTCAACACCGTTAAATACACCGCTGCAACACATAGCCCGCACACCATTGTGCATGCACAGATACACAGTAGGTTAGAGTACTAACCTCCTGTGTACTACTCTAACTTATACTGTGTATCTGTGCATGCACAATGGCGTGCGGGCTATGTGTTGCAGCGGTGTATTTAACGGTGTTGAAGTGAAGTTATATCAAACATTAAGACTATTGCTGGTACTGGTACTGGTAGCTAGGGCTAGTAGTAGTACTGACAAGTTGTATTTATTAACCATCATTTTATTATTGAAACGGTCCACGTGCCTGTGGACACAAAGCCACATTTGCATGCAGGGTTCGAATTTTGGCTGAAAATCTAGTGGACAGCAGGACCACCAACTTCAGAAAGTCGGTGGTCCTGCACAAAAGTTGGTGGTCCGCTTAATTATTTACTAGCAGTGAGTAACAAAATGGTATATAAAAATAACCATTGGCATTAGTTACAAGTGCCTAGAATCTTGAAGTATATACAGTTTACATTGCTTCTAGATATCTAACTGAATTAAAATAATCCACTTTCCAGTCCTTGTGTTTTAAGGCGCGCCATCGCGCGCCTTGATCGATCAGGAGAAGTGCGAAAAAACGTGCATCTAAGCATTATCAAAACGCACACCTCACTTAGTGTTTTGTTTTCCATTAATTCAACTTATAAACTCGAAGATAAACGCAAACGGTTGTAAACATCACAGACATTGCCGGAAGTCGGTTCACATGTTTATAACGAAAGTTGTAACGCTTATACCAACAGCAGTCTTTAACATCAATTCATCAGCTCATCATTTATTGATCACCGACGAAAGCTTGACGTATCGTTGACTCTGGTATTCTTCCGTTACACATTGAACCGTATAAACACCTCTCGACCGTCGTAACTCACAAAGCCTACTGCCTGCGTGGACTGCTTTGCACCCGGACCCACCCAAAACCAAAACCAAAACCAAAACCGTTCGGCCTATCATACGCGAGCCATACATGATGAATATGACTGTTACTGTGTTCAATTGCTACAGCAGATCGAGACTGGTGATGAAGATGCAGCTGACAATGGAAATTAAAAAGCCTGATTAAGGTTTTTAGTGAAGTTTTATTGCAAAACATGTATGTTTTCTTGAAATGAAACTGAAATACCTCAAATTGACAAAAATGCAAACCAGGGACTGAATGATTATGATGTTGCAAATACTATTACAGTTTTAATAGTCTGCTTTGAAAAATTGAGTGTTGTTCCTTTTTGACTAAACATGCTAAATGTATGATTCAAGTTATCCATCAATATGGGGCAAGAACTGATATTTTGTTAGATGAAAAAAATCACCTAAAAAATGTCCAAATTAAGAGTACAAATGCAGAGCTAATTTTTATCCCAAAATGCTGGAAATGGCATTTCATGAAGTCGAGATTTCATGCCCCGAACCCCCCTTGTTTACCTCATGACCTGCGGGCACTCGGATGCAAATCACACACCTCGGCAAGCCAAGGCGTGTGATTTTTCACTCGCCTGCCTTTTTCAATACACAAGGACTGACTTTCTACCTAAAGAAAAGTGACGAATTCAATTAATAGCTTTGATTACGTGCGTGTCAGTTGTCACTGGTCGTGCCCTCACTCCCCACGATAACCCCTGTGACATATGAACTTATTGTTATGCAGTCATAAAAACACTGGGCTACACTACATGCTGCAATTGATTTCTTAGACCGTCACGAGGTTTTGTTTGTGTGGCGAATCATGATTGGAGGATGTTTTGGATACCCCGTCTACATTCAGGAACGGAGCGTATTGGAATGCGCTCCCATTTACAAGTCTGTCTAAACTGCCGTTGCGATAAGCGATTTGCGCTGTGTTAACGCCGAACAGAAATTGTACTCGCCCAAAGATTTTATTTTGGGCCTGTAATATTTTGTTTATGGTATTTTTTAATCGCCCAGCAGAGGTTTTGGTCGCCATTGGCGACCGGGCGACCGGCTGTTTCAAGTACTGCTATATAATCATTTGGGAGCTAGTCTAGAAGACGGGACATGACCCATTGTATCACGGAAAAGACTAATCCCGGGCACTCTGTGAGGGCGAGCCCACAATGTAGGGGTGGTCGGGTAGGGTATGGTTAGGGTTAGGTTTAGGATTGGGGTTAGAGTTCGGCCTACCCTACCCGACCCTACCCTACCCGACCACCCCTATAGTATACTGTGGGCTCACCCTCACAGAGTGCCCGGGATTAGTCTTACCTTTCACCTTGTAGTTGTATCACAGGGACTTCAGGGTGAAAAACTGATAATTGGAGGCACTGGTCCAGCAGGACCAGTACCTCTGAGGATGTACTGGTCCTGGTCAGTAGGCACTGGTCCAGGATTTCTGTCATAGCAAAGGGAATGACTCGGGTGGGGGGACGTTTTTTTAGGGGGGGGGGGGATGGTGCAATTTGGTGATGTGCATTCTAAGGTATTCTTAAAAAT
>NW_014579974.1:0-15454 GCF_000485595.1 Priapulus caudatus | reverse complement strand
TATTCATCATGTATGACTCGCGTATGATAGGCCGGACGGTTTTGGTTTTGGTTTTGGTTTTGGTTTTGGGGTGGGTTCGGGTGCAAAGCAGTCAACGCAGGCAGTAGGCTTTGTGAGTTACGACGGTCGAGAGGTGTGTATACGGTTCAGTGTGTAACGGAAGAATACCAGAGTCAACGATACGTCAAGCTTTCGTCGGTGATAAATAAATGATGATTGGATGAATTGATGTTAAAGACTGCTGTTGGTATGAGCGTTACAACTGTCGTTATAAACATTGAACCGACTTCCGGCAATGTCCGTGATGTTTACAACCGTTTGCGTTTATCTTTGAGTTTATAAGTTGAATTAATGAAAAACAAAACACGAAACGAGGTGGGCGTTTTGATAATGCTTAGGTGCGCGTTTTTTCGCACTTCTCCTGATCAATCGAGGCGCGCAAGCGCGCGAGCACGATCGCGCACCTTAAAACACAAGGTCTGCGACTCCATCTTTGTTTCTATTTTAATAACAGTGTTCAGTTGTTATAAAAACATAGGTACTGTCTCTGTTCGTAACCGAGCTGTGTCACGTGAAATCACACAAAGACTGACAAAATTCTCGCGTTCGCTAACGTTGCCCAGTAAATGTAAATGGCTGCAAATACATGGTAACAGTTGCAGTACAAACAAGTCAGTACAACCCACTGGCGCTCTTCGTGACCTCATTCTTGCGCTGCAACGCTGCAACGTTTTTGCAACGCTCCAATGGCGAGGCTCGTACGGGAGTTGGAAAGCAGTGCGCCGCCTATAGCCCATAGACTGATACTCGCTCCCACCTCTCGGCTTAGCTTAGTTACTCGATGGGTAATCGAGGTGGGAGTGAGTACCAGTCTATATATATAGCCCTGTACTTGCAGCCATTTACATTTACTGGGCAACATTCGCGAACGCGAGAATTTCGTCAGTCTTTGTGTGATTTCGCATGACACAGCTCGGTTACGAACAGAGACAGTATATGTTTTTATAACAAGTGAACACTGTTATTGAAATAGAAACAAAGATGGAGTAGAATGGTTAAATATTTGTGTTGTAATCGTGTGAAATCCAGCGAGCGTCGAGCGAATTTGGGCAGCACGCTTACCTACCTGCTATATATATATAAGGAATGGCGGCTGCCAGCGTATGTTGCACATAGCATTTGGACGGAATTTACAGGAAACTGTCGGCAATAATAGGTGAAAGAGAGTATAGAAACATTAAGAATTTCGTAGTAAATAGATTTCGTATTTATTTAGCATTATATTTTATTGAAACGCTTCAAGTGCCCGTGCATTGTATATTGACGATATTGACGTTGTTGATTGTGTATTGTGTATTATTGTATTGTAGACATGAAGTATTATGGGACATGTCGGTTCAAGGATAGAGAGCATGTCCAGTAATAAACATCATCCTATCCAATCACCGTCCTGGACATCATCTCTATCCTTGAACCGACATGTCTTCTAGACTATAGGGCCCTATATTTTTAGCTCATCTGACATAGTCAGATGCAGCTTGTAGAATCGCATGATCGTCCGTGCGTCCGTGCGACCGTCAACAGTTGGGCACAAATCTTAACCGCTCGACGTACGGTCACGATATTCGGGACGTGGGGGGGTAATCCAAAAAACGAGTTGGGATGTCGAAGTCGGGGTCAAAGGTCAAAGGTCAAGAGGTGTAAAAGAAGGGGAACATTCACTCCTTAACTTAAGGTATAGGGAGGGAAATGCCAGAATTGCGGCACAAATCTAAACGGCTCAACCTAGGCTCGTGATAGCTCGGTGCATGTATAGCATCATGGTAGGAAAAGCCATCACTGTGCCGAACTGGAGGTCACAGGTCAAAGAGGCAATGGGCACAGGGCAGATTTTAGCATTTTCTGAGGACATGGTCTGACAGAGCGATTGAAAAACTTTTTTGTTTCAGCGGTGACCTAGCATTTTTATGGCATTATGAAAGGACCATGAAATACTACTTTCTGCTGACATGCGAAGAGTAAGTGGTCAGTATAACTTTTGCCCTCAAGAGGAGGGTTAAACATGGATTTGTTGACTGTCGTTAGAAAGAATTTGACTGCCGGGTTTGCTAGTAGAATCGTATACATGCCTGCATGTATGAGGCTACAATGTCACAGTGAAATTTCAAAAGCTAATTGTGTTAAAGAAGGTTTATGCTCCTTAAATCGTATAATTTCTATGGCATTCTGTACTGTCAGTATGTTACATGTAACGTATGACCACTGCCAGTGGCTACTGCCAGTGCATGTGTTGTGGTGGTACTGTGGAGATTTTTGCCATGCGGTTAATTGGTTACACGCAGGCAGCCTCTCTATGCAGCCTGTAGGCTTGCGTAGGTAAATGATGGTGTCTACCTATTCTGTCTTGCAGATAGTGTGTTGCTACTACGTATGATGGGAGCTTCCATCTTTAATCTGAAGACACTTAAACGTACGCGCCATCTCGTTCGGCAACTTTCATAACGATCCCAACGGAACATTCTTTGAGAGGTTCCTGATACCATCCCTGTGCATTCCACTGTTTCGGCGTGTATGTGAACCACATTTGGGACTAACAGGGTTTACTAGAATCCCACCACTCCACCACAGAGTCACCGCAGTAGACGTTAGATGAGCGCTGTCGCTCTGCGGCACTTGTTAGACAGTATTTGCACTAAACAATAATATTGTCTTGTATTGTATTGCAGTTTATTTATTCTGCTCCATCACCAGTGCAAAATTGGAGGTCACAGGTCAAAGGGCAGTGGGGGAAAGGTCAGATATCAGACATTTTCTGAGAACATGACCTAATGGACAGAGTGAAATACTTTTTTGTTTCAGCGCTGACCTACCATTTTTATCACTTATTGAAAGGACCATGAAATGCGCTTTCCATTGACGTGCGAAGAGTCTGATAACCTTTTGACCCTCAAGAGGAGGGTTAAACATGGATTTGTTGACTGTTAAGAAAGGACTGAACTGTGTTTGGTGGTACTTGTGTGATCGTGGAAGACTTTAGCACTTATGCAAACGTCTGTTTTTGATTAGGGCCAACTATAAATAGTCCTACCTCGCAGGTGGGTGTCTGATAGCATGGCTGATTGTATCACAGCATGGGCTAACCGTAGCCTGGTACTCGCTCCCACCTCGATTACTTGATGGGGGAGTCCCCCCATCGAGTAACTAAGCCGAGAGGTGGGACTGGGTACCAGTCTAGGGCTAAACGAAGGTATACTACAACTACTTCGGATGATCTATTCCCTGCACATAGTCAGTTAGCTCTAGTACTACAGCCCGCTTTCAATCACTGCCGCAGGGCTATAGAACATCTTGAACTAGATTTCGCAGCTACACCGGGTCCGACAGGCTCCACGAAAAATGGCTCCAAAACGCAAATGATCGGGCTTTTTAATACTTATTTATCTACATGGACATCTCACCTATTTTGTTTGAACACTTTCCACAACTTTACACCATGTATTTATGCATTTATTCTTCACAAGTCAGCACTACTGGCAATTTCGTTTGAAATGCTCTAGCATGTGCACGCTTGACGTCACCAGAAATGTAATAGCTGCATGCCATGTGTTTTGTCTACATATCCGGTGACGTCACGCATGCACACGCTAGAGCATTTCAAACGAAATTGCCAGTAGTGCTGACTGTAGCTCTAGTACTATAGCCCGCTTACATTAACTGCCGCTGGGCTATAGAACGACCCATAGGGCATGCGCGGGACCAACTTAGACCCGCTTATATCTGGCTATAAAACGTCTGTGGTAGGCAATTAATGCCTCTTATCCGAAGTGATTATGTCTTAAGTTATAGCCGCTACTAAAATTTAACCTCTAACTATCGTTGCAATGGTATACTTCGAACGAACATTCGATTTGCGAACTTCAAACGGCCATTTCTGGCAGCGCTGCAGCAGCGCCAGTCGGTGGGAACTATGTATTTCCGAACGTGGAGGGGTGGGCGGGTTGGTGTGGTTGTGGACAAAAACATTGTTGTTGTCAAGTGACAAATTAAGTGATCAAAAGAGATTGTAATATTAGTTTTGTCATGAAAGATGAACAAATTACTTATTATTAATTTGTTACTTGACAACAACAATGTTTTTGTTACAACCAACACAACCCGCCCACCCCTCTACGTGCGGAAATACATAGTTCCTGCTGACTGGCTGATCCGAGCATTCGTAATGGCTGATGCTATAGCCCAGCAGCAGTTAATGTAAGCGGGCTATAGCAGGGATATAGCCAGGAAATTATTTCAGCCCTAAATGATAAGTATAGTACTAGAGCTATGCTGACTTGTGAGGATTTAAATGCATAAATACATGGTGTAAAGTTGTGGAAAGGGTTAAAAAAAAATAGGTGAGATGTCCATGTAGATAAATAAGTGTTAAAAAGCCCGATCATTTTGCGTTTCGGGAGCCATTTTTAGCTCACCTGGACATCGTCAAGCTGTACTATTGCCATGGGATGTCGTCCGTCGTACGTACGTCCGTCAACACTTGGCTACGGTCAAGGATAACTCAGGAACCGTTTGACCCACATGTTTGAAATTGGGTATAGTTGTTACTGCTATGCGCCCATATTAAACGTCCTATTTCGGAGCATGCCAGTCGACGTACTTTCGAGCCACAGCAATTTTTTGGCAAAAATGGGAATTGCCATTAGTCAGTTCAGGTTCAACGGATTTTGCTCATTTTTGGTATGTGAATGAATAAGGGCTAGGGGTTTTGATATTTAAAAAAAAAATGCAAATTAGGTAGAGTTTGGCAATTATATAGCATCTTATTTAGACACGCAGAATGAGATAACAAACAGTCTGTGGTGTCACACTCGTCTGGTTCATTTTACAAGATTTCATTGACAATATCTTTAATGCAAAATTCCTGCTATGAACATATTATGATTTATACTATTATTATTATTATTGTTATAATAATTATTATTATTATTATTATTATTATTATTATGACTAGCTGAAACTGTGTTATATGGAGAGTTTAGTTGTTGCACATGTTTGTTTTTTTATGGTTGAGATGTCAATACAAATACATGTACAATCATGCTTACACGTGACACATTAACCATTTGTTTGGCAACCACACAGTGAAATACAGTCACACGCACGCACGCACGCACGCAGGCACGCACGCACGCACGCACACACAAATGTTTTATTGTATGCTATGTACTGGTTGATGATTCGGACTCCAAAGTTAGAATATAGATAGATCTGAATTAGTGAATGGGCTGGTAGGTCGGGCGACTGATTAACCTCTTGGCTGCGTAGCACGTAATATTACGTGCTTCGCATGTTTCCACTGTGTGCTGACCATGTAATATTGCGGGGTTGTGATCGTTTATTTCTACGCATGTTTGCACTCTGTGCCGACGACGTAATATTACCTGCTTGTGATCGGACCGATTGTGACAGCTCGCTGTTCACAACACCCTGTCACCCGCACAGCATTGCAGACTTCCAAAAAAAAAATCTGCTCTGATGAAATTCAACCTGTACATCTCATATGGGAAACTATGCCGAAATAGCTACTGAATATTTAACTTCATTATTACATGGTTCGTTCTACTTACATTATTGGGCTTACAAAAATCTCAGACACACAGACACAGAACAAAACGAAATACAAACAGAACGAAAACAAAATGGCGCCCCCTATTTTTAGGCAAATCTTTACCTTTTTTGTTTTTGTTTGTCTTTTTTAAGACCGAACAAACGGTTTTCAACCAAGTATAGTTTAGAACCCGTCCCGTGTATTCATCGATCTGTTCTGTGAATTTGGCGCTATTTGGATCCAAACTGACAAGCCTTTCATTAACGTACATGGGTCATTCCGTGTCAAATCACCCAAAAAAAATGGAAATTTACACCTGACCTACTTCAAATTGGCTGAAATTTGGTTTATGGGGTAATTTAGGCTGAAAAAGCTGACAAACGGTTTTTGCGCTACACCTCGCCCTTTTTTGGCGATTTTGGCCAAAATGGACGCACCCGTCAATTTTCAAATGGTCATATCTCTGTAACTACTAGGCCAAATTGGTTGATATTGGTGTCTTTGGAAAGCTAATTGCATAGGCAATCCAAATCTGTCATTATTTGTTATATATAGGAGCACTATAAAGTTTGATGACCTTTTGACCTTTACTTTGACCTTGAATTTGACCCTGTGGATCACGTAACCTTGAGATGAACTTCATTAAAAATTATAATTCAACATGTTTTCTACATAATATACAAAAATTAGAGATATAATATTTTTTGTTTGCTTTCCAGCTCTTCTCAAAGTTGGCATAGTAGGTGCAATAACGCCTATATTCCTATGCAATTCTGTACATGTAGGCACATATGTATACCATACCAATCTATTTAAGACATCAAGTTAAACCCAAACATTGGCTTTGCTGTACATAACCTGATTGAGAATGACAGGTGGCAATAACATGCTAAATGACTATTTTCATTAGACTGATATCAAGTTAATCCCAAACATTGGCTTTGCTGTACATAACCTGATTGAGAATGACAGGTGGCAATAACATTCTAAATGACTATTCAGTCTAATGAAAAATCATTATATTACCATGTTTTCAATTATCAATAATTCATTGATCATCAATGATCAAGTCCGGATGCACACTTAAAACGATGCTGCGAGGATTTCCTGGAAGANTGTCAAGATTATGCTTCTTGCTGAAATCGACGAGGTCACAAAATTATTCCTAATGTGTGACAAAATCATGGAGGCCGGGTTTAACAATGTTGCCTGTATGCATGTTGTGTACAGAAGTATGACTGCATGCGACTGATTGTCTCATTCGCATTGTTTTTTTATTCAACATCTTCGATTATGTCTAAAGCCATTCAATAAAAAAAACTTGGCTTGCCCTGAACAGGGAAGGTGCCAATTTCAAGCTACCTGCCCCGTGGAGAATTTTGGTTGCCCGCGGCCATCGGGGTGCCATCGGGCAAGCGGGTTTTGTCGCAGCCCGCGCCACCGGCAGGGTTGCGAATATTCGGCTGAAAATCTAGTGGGGACAGCAGGACCACCAACTTCAGAAATTGGTGCGACCTGCACAAAAATTTGGTGGTCAGGCTTATTTACTAGCAGTGAGTAACAAAATAGTATTAAAAAGATAAACCATTGGAATTAAAACAGCGCATACGCATAACAACATTTGACGAATTAACCACATTGGACAATAGTTTCCTCATTAACTCTTGATGTAACTTAATTAGAGTTGTTCAAAAATGTTTCAAATCTCTTAGGATGTCGGCGGGGAGGCTTCTGGGTAAGGTTTTTTACCTTTCGTTTCGTTGCTCTTCCCCAGATCCACGGTACCCCAATGCATAGATCTATCAATATGCTGGCCGCACATCGCACAAAGTTACAAGTGCCGTAGAATCTTCAAGTATATACAGTTTGAACATTTCTTACTAATATCTACATGAATAAAAACAGTCCACTTTCTACGTGACAATTCAGAAAACAGCTTTGATTACGTGCGTGCAGGTGTACACTAGGTCGCGTGCCCTAACTTCGCCACAATAAACCACTGCGATATAAAGCTTATTGTTACGCGTATTTAAAAAACATTGATTCTTAGATCTGTCGCGACCGGTAGTATTTTGTTTGCTTGTGCTGCGCAGAGGAATCATGGCGATTGAGGGAGTTCATGCAGTTCTTAGATTGTTTTGGATACCCCTAGCTGTCACGTTGAGGAACGGGTCTAACGCTGCCGGAACTCACGGGGGCGATTTTTTTCTGTAGCTTCACCAGAAATTTTTCGGCTCGTCGTAATTGTTGTTACCAGAGCGCGTTTGAAAGCTGACCGGAGAGCGAAAATCGCCTCGCCGCTCGCTCGGTCGTATTTTTTTCTCGGCTGGTATGAAGTCTAACCTGCTTGCAGGACAGGAGAAACGAAGTCTCGTTCATCGTAGTCATTGCGACACATACACACACAACGGCTAAGACACCACCGACAGCCAGCATTCGACATGTGAGTTGCAAAGACAGCGACTGTCGAGAAATCAAAAACACAGATTGTTCCAGTCACTGTCAGTCATCACGGCTAAGACGACCGTGGTCTCTACGGGAAACGGAATTTGAACACTTGCAACTTGTACTTTTGTTTGGGAAACACCTTTACGATAATTAGACACAATTTCTGGCTTCTGAGACATTATTAGAGTGCATCAAAATTATGAAAATTTTAACAAAATCATGCTATGAAAAAGTAGCTCTGGCCAAGCTCAAAATAGCTCCCGTAAACAAAATTACGAGAGCTCTTTTTTTCATACAAAATCAAAAAAGAGCTCTCGTAATAAAAAAAGTATTTTTTAGGCTGCTTCATACTCCATATTTCTCTTGGGGTCGAAGTAGTTCGTCAAACTGTCACGGGCGAGCTCAAAGTCATCGTCACTCCCTGTGTCGGGCAGCGTGATGAAAACTTCATACACTTCGTCACCAGCATAGTGTAGCATCATAGCTCTTTTCCGTTTTGGCGTGGTTATGTTTAATGCTATCATCAGATTCTCCAACTTTGCCACCCATTTTGCCCATCTCAGTCCAGTGTTGCCACTGTCCGCGTGCACGGCGAACGCTGGAAATTGTGGTAGGCCGGTTGTCATTCTCTGTTTCCTATTGAATCAGCGTTGAGGTAGGCTCCACCAGCTTTCTGTATCACCAGTGCTCGTACGTAGGCTTGTACACGTAGGCTTGTACACGTAGGCTTCGATCGATATGGCAGGAAAACACAATCACCCTAAGACGTTTCAGTTTCAAATTCAGTTCCTAGAAGTTAGAACAAACGGCTGCGCTGCTCCAACTGGCAATCGCGGGACTGGGTATGCACTTTGACACTGCTTTTCCCGTATAGATGTGCGTTTGCTCCTTCGTTTCAACCGTCAAAACCTGTCTCTGGATATCCATTCCACTGATCTGTTTTCACCCACCTTTCAGTTCCTCGTCGCCAGAATATAGTGTTGTAGGCTCTTGCCCCTGAACACTCAAGTAAACCCGTCTGTTTCTGTTCATCACACAGGCTCAAAGACCCCGTATGTTTTATTCTCACCGTGACGTGTTGCATATACAATAGTGTCATAGATCACGTGTTCGTAAACGAATACAGAAAGTAAAGCATAACATACTAACTACACTACAGTCACCGCTGAAACAAAAAAGTTTTTCAATCGCTCCGTCAGACCATGTCCTCAGAAAATGTCTAAAATCTGACCTGTGCCCCATTGACCTTTGACCTGTGACCACCAATTTCGACACAGTAATAGCTTTTCCTACCATGATGCTATAAACCGACTATCACGAGCCTAGGTCGAGCCGTTTAGATTTGTGCCGCATTTCCTCCCCATACCTTAAGTTAAGGAGTGAATGTTCCCCCTTCTTTTACACCTCTTGACCTTTGACCTTTGCGCCCCCAGCTTCGCCATCACAACTTGTTTTGACGATCCCCGCCGATGTGCCGAATATCGTGACCGTAATTCAAGCGGTTAAGATTTGTTAACTGTGGACGCACGGACACACAGACGACCGGACGGCCAGACGATCATGCGATTCTACAAGCTGCATCTGACTACGTCAGATGAGCTAATAAAAGGTAGAATTGGTAATGGTTTACAACTGCCGTTTCACCGTATATTTTATACTCACTAAAACACGTACAAATCACACAGGGTAAAACTAAAGGTTGCGGACTACACACTAAATCTAGCAACAGACGAGGGTGAACACCAGAGCCCCGTGTCTCCTGTGCGGGCTGTTTTATACCCCTTCTTGCAAGATGAGCCGCGATGCTACTACCAAATATGTTCCATCCAGTCACTGCTGGCCACCAGGACGGCATAGGGTTTAGGATTATCGACTATGGTCAGTTTATAGGAGAGGGGGAGATGTTTTTACGCCCCCTCGGCCCCGTAGGTGACATAGTATGTCATAGGGCGGACGATAGGTTACGGTAATGGAGCGTTAGTGGCCGTGTAGAAATAACTTCAGTCGGCTAATGTGTGTATCTAACATGTTACTCGCCGAAAGATGACCAGTACTATGGGCAGTGATGCGGCTAATGTGTGTATCTAAGATGTTATTTGCCGAAAGCTGACCAGTACTATGGGCAGTGATGCGGCTAATGTGTGTATCTAAGATGTTATTTGCCGAAAGCTGACCAGTACTAATGGGCAGTGATGTGGCTAATGTGTGTATCTAGTTTGTAACAGAGCTAAGCATAACTACTGCATTTTAACAGCTGTTTATGTGTCCCGCAGATAAATCGGGCTTTTAGCCAGCTGGTGTGGTGTAAGATTAGCCCGGGTGTGTACTGGTGTGTTGATGCGGCTGGTAGTGGTGGGATGCCATTAGCGTTGCTACACTACGATATGATCGGCAATGTACAGCGTGAAGTCACTTCAAGTCGACGTGAGTGTTGCTAGGCTGCTAATCGGTGATAAAGTAGTCGCCGATAGTCAAATCGTAGGGCGACCTGAGCAGGGCTTAACATACAGGTGTCTGTACAACCTAAGCATATATATACTAATTTTTACTCGATATTAAATATTAAAATAATGTTGCAGAACTGCTGTATAAAAAGTTATGATGGGTAAGTGAGGAATTCAGATAGCAAAAGTGATAGATATAAAATTAAAGGGAAAGTGAAGTGAAGTAAAAGAGAGATAGATAGATAGAGAAAAATAAGGACAAAAAGAAAGCAAGGGACAGAAATAGATAGCGTGAGAGTATGTATATATGTGTGTGTGTGTGAAAGAGAGAGAATGTGTGTGGGGGTGTATGTGCGAGTGTTCGTGCGTGCGTGTGCGAGAGAGAGAGAGAGGGGGGAAGAGAGAGAGAACGCAAGTGTGAGTTGCGGGAGAGAGAAACAGGGGGCGCTGCGCACTCACCGTCGGTTTTCACGGGGTAAACCTCGCAGACGCTCTCACACCAATTGATCGCCTTCGATCTCTCCAATGCTTCTTGCGTCGCTCTGTCTATCGGAAGTTCAACGATCCTCTGACCAGCGGCGGCACGGCCACTTGGTAGGATGGTCGTGTATTTAGACATGGCGGACAGACAAGCCGTCGCGCCTGTCGCGCTCACGTCTCTGCGTATGTTCGTCAGTAGAGCCTGTATGATTTTGTGACACTCCGTCGTGTACATGTTGTGTCAGCGTGTCGTATGGTAAACCCACTCGCCGGATACAAGATGGCCACCATACAATGGTAACTCCCTCGCCGGATACAAGATGGCCGCTGAACGATGATGAATTTGGATGGACGTGTCCTTCTAATATAGTCTGAAGAACAAGCCGGTGTATTTATTGACACCATGTACAGTGTAACCCCCGTTATAGGGTCATTCCGTGTCAGATCACCCAATGGGTTACACCTTACCCTTTCCAAATTGGCTGAAATTTGGTTTATGGGGTAATTTCGGCTGAAAAAGCTGAAATTTCAAATTTCAGCTCCCTCAGACAAACGGTTTTCGCGCTATCTTTTTTGGCGATTTTGGCCAAAATGGACGCACCCGTCAATTTTCAAATGGTCGTATCTCTGTAACTACTAGGCCAAATTGGTTAATATTGGTGTCTTTGGAAAGCTAATTGCATAGGCAATCCAAATCTGTCATTATTTGTTATATAGGAGCAGTATAAAGTTTGATGACCTTTTGACCTTTACTTTGACCTTGAATTTGACCCTGTGGATAACGTAACCTTGAGATGAACTTCATTGAAAATTATACCTCAACATGTTTTCTACATAATATACAAAAATTAGAGATATAATATTTTTTGTTTGCTTTCCAGCTCTTCTCAAAGTTGGCATAGTAGGTGCAATAACGCCTATTCCTATGCAATGCTGTATATGTAGGCACATATGTATACCATTTCAATCTATTTCGGATATCAAGTTAATCCCAAACATTGGCTTTGCTGTACATAACCTGATTGAGAATGACAGGTGGCAATAACATTCTAAATGACTATTCAGTCTAATGAAAAATCATTATATTACCATGTTTTCAATTATCAATAATTCATTGATCATCAATGATCAAGTCCGGATGCACACTTGAAATCCTCGCAGCATCGTTTTCTGAGATAAAGTACTTTCTGAAAGAGGATAATGTAAGAGATGGGGTGTTGATTGTACGCAGAATATCATCTTCTGTAACCCAGCATTGATCTGTTTCCAATGGCCATTTGAATTGCTTGGTAGGTCCATGAGGGTGCATAAAATTGATGTTCAGCTTTTTCAGCCTAAATTACCCCATAAACCAAATTTCAGCCAATTTGAAGGTCAGGTGTAAATTTCCATTTTTTTTGGGTGATTTGACATGGAATGACCCTATAACGCGATAGTTCGGGTCCATAAAATGCCATCGCGAAAAAAGCGGAGTTGCACTAAATCGGTGTTATATATATACGTGGCTATATAAGAGCAAGAAAAAGGGGGTCGAACGACTCATCGCGTTATATCCGAATTCGCGTTAAAACGGATAGACCTCGCAACAAAAGGCCTACATAGACCTATACTGTGAGCTTCAGAGTTGCAGTGTGAGCTTGAGAGCTTTGCAGTGTGCAAACATCACGAAATGTTTGTACAAAGTGCCAGATAACGCAAAATATTATCCATATGCCATATAGTGCAAATAGTTCCTGGAACGAAAACACTATATTTGTTTCCTGGTTGCATAAGTAATATAGATAATATATATGATTTAAACAAATTTCACAATTTTGTACTAAATAAACATCGAATAATGAATTATAACTTGTTTTATAATACAAACTAGAAAGGGCAGTTGTCGCCAACTACATGTATCCCCCGTGTTCTCCCCAAGATGTGTAAGTATAAGAAGTTTGGTCGCGCTAGGTCAATTAGAGGCCGAGTTATAGAGCAGAAGGGAAATATGATACAGGTTAAGGTCAAGTTCAATGTCAAATAAAGGTTGCAGTGACCTGGTTTCGGTACGCGACACACCTTCTCCCCAAGATGTGTAAGTATACCAAGTTTGGTCGCGCTAGGTCAATTAGGGGCCGAGTTATAGAGCGGGAAGGAAATATGATCAAGGTCAAGGTAAAGGTCAAATAAAGGTCGCAGTGACCTGGTTTTGGTACGCTGCTCACCTTCTCCCCAAGATGTGTAAGTATACCAAGTTTGGAAGCGCTAGGTCAATTAGGGGTCGAGTTATAGAGCGGAAGGGAAATTGTCTGTGGCAGCGGCGGCGGCTGGAGAGACATGAAACCATAGTATCCCCGCCGACTTCGTCGCGGGGGATACAATTAAGGAACTGTTACTGAATCAAGTAGATCGCTCCGCTGTTTTCCGGATGTGTAAACATCACTGTGGTGCTATGTTCGTAAGAGAAGTAATTTCGTTTAGATTTTGAGAAGAAATGTTATGAAAGTAGCAATACAAATGAGTTGTAGTGAATTTTTGCAACATATGCAAGCTCACAGTAGGTTATATATATGCATTTAGCTGCGACGTTGATCAACTTTAAATCGGGGCCCGTAAAATTGGGGTTCCACTGTAGTACCAAGATATCCTGTAGATAGCATTAAAATATATATATATCCATATATCATAATATATATATATATATATATAACAACACTACCAGGAGATTTAGCAAAAACGTTTAAGCGCAATTCGCAGCGAAATTCGCAGCGAAATTCGCCCGCGCTTGAGCGGACACACCATGTGAATTTCATCGATGTAACCATATAGATGTAGAGGCGCTTGGAGCGTTTCAATAAAATATAATGCTAAATAAATACGAAATCTATTTACTACCAAGGTTTCTCTACTCTCTTTCACCTATTATCGCCGACAATTTCCTGTAAATGCCGTCCAAATGCTCATTTGCAACACACGCTGGCCGCCACACGCTAGCTGCTGCACACTGACACATAATTTACCGGCAATAATAGGTGAAAGAGAGTAGAGAAAAATTAAGACTTTGGTAGTAAATAGATTTCGTATTTATTTAGCATTATATTTTATTGAAACGCTCCAAGTGCCTGTGCACAGGTGCGAAATCTATTTACTACCAAAGTCTTAATGTTTCTCTCATATGCTCATGCTACAATTACTAATACTACGTACTACACTAACGCTGATAGGGTATATGCCCCCCAGGGTACTATCGGAGAGTACCCTGGAACGGTTCGATATATCGGATGGTACTATACGATATGTCGCTGCGTACCCTGCATTGTCCCACCGTACCTAACCCGACCAGGCTGTGTGACTAACGTCAATATACATAGGTATTCTATAACCCTAGCAATACCATTTCTTGGAGCTAACCGTACCCTGACTTTATATGGACGTATTTCCGATGTTGAAAAACTAAAATATAAAAGCCAGTTCTTCGTTTAAAAAAAAGGAAAAAGAAAAATATAGTCAAACATAGCATTTTTATTGGATTGTGATGTTTTGAGGTTTCTTCTATATGATTTGGTAACTTGACAGAGTGCATGTATTACAACATCAGTTGGCTGAAAGTCAGGTTATGGTGGGACAATGCAGGGTACGCAGCAACATATCGTATAGTACCCCGAGGTACTTTCTTATATAGCACTAGTACTATATAGTCCGCTTACATTAACTGCATGCCGCTGGCGGAATGTCATAGCGAGCCACGAGCGGCAGTTAATGTAAGCGGGCTATAGCCTATATAGACCGAATAATTCTGTCCCATATAACCTTTTTTATATCTTGGTGAGGGTTATATTGGGACAGAACGGGGTTCATTGAAATTTCGTGAGATCGCATGCAAAATGCATGCGCTGAGAATGCGGCCCGTACGCCGCTATTGGCACGAAAAAAAACCTACCGTTCCCTTCTACATGGCTTATACCTTGCTACTGATATGTGTATAAATTCACTTCAATCGATATTCACTTCTTAAAAGATTGTTTTTCATAAACACTGCTTCGTTCAACTTTCCTAAATTACATCGCCATTTACAAACAATCAGACCAATCAGAGCGAGTCTTACAATAGCCCCTGGTTCTCGCTTCTATCTGTGGCGCTGCAAGAGGCCTGATAGACTCGCTGTGATTGGTCTGATTCTTTGTAAATGGCGATGTAATTTAGGAAAGTTGAACGAAGCGGTGTTTATGAAAAACAATCTTTTAAGAAGTGAATAACGATTGAAGTGAATGTATACACATATCAGTAGCAAGGTAAAGCCATGTAGAAGGGAACGGTAGGTTTTTTTTCGCGCCAATAGCGTCGTACGGGCCGCATTCTCAGCGCATGCATTTTGCATGCGATCTCACGAAATTTCAATGAGCCCCGTTCTGTCCCAATAACCAACACCAAGATATAAAAAAGGTTATATGGGACAGAATTATTCGGTCTAGACTATAGACTAGTAGTAGTAGTACCA
>NW_014579973.1:25120-25720 GCF_000485595.1 Priapulus caudatus | reverse complement strand
TGAAGCAGCAGCAGCTGTTCCTGCAGTGGCAGCTCGAACTGCAGCACAAGTATCCGCAGATCATCCTTGCAGGCGGCAAGCTGCCCGACCCGCCCAAGGACAGTGAGTGTAGCCACGTTGACGCGCACACAGTGTTCACACGGTTTATTCCCGGTTGGCCTACTCCCATTTCGCCTACAGCAAAATTCCCAGTTGGCCTACACCCATTTCGCCTACTCCCAATTCGTCTACGCTCAAAATATATCCCATTCTCATTTCGTCTACGATCGGTTTGTTCACTAAATAATCATTTATAAATAATGAAAAGTGGTTTTGATTGGAATACATAGACTACAGGAACCAGAAGAGAACATACGTACAAATAATGGAAACACAACTTATATTACTTATTCAGAGAGTAGACGAAATGGGAGTAGACTAAATGGGACGTAGGCGAAATGGGTGTAGGCGAAATGGGAGTAGGCCAACTGGAGTGTTACCGCTTGTATATCTACATGTACACACGCACGCTCGCTTGTGCATGTACACACATACGCTCGCTTGTATATGGACACACACACACTCGCTATCACATGTACACACGCACGCTTGCTCATACGC
>NW_014579973.1:17879-19218 GCF_000485595.1 Priapulus caudatus | reverse complement strand
GCCGATGCTCTGTGGAAGATTGTAGAAGAAGGGCAACGAGAGCCCAGTGGAGCTATGCACTACGTCCTAGATGGTGGTGCTCTCCTCCATCGACTTCCATGGCCAAGAGAGTCCACATATGATGACGTGTGTAAAATGTATGTTACATACGTTGTGCATAAGTATGGACTTGCTGATGTTGTATTTGACGGCTAACGTGACGGGCAAACAACAAAAGATGGAACACACATCAGAAGAACAGGTGGCGTCGCAAGTGTTACAGTCAATTTTACGGGTAGTATGGTCATCCAGACGAAGAAGGAGGAATTCCTAAGCAACGCTTCCTGAACCATCTCAGTTCTGAACTTCAGAAGTCTGGTTGTACCACGTACACATCATGCGAATGACGATGCGGACGTCATCATAGTGAAGACTGCCATAGCATCCGCAAGATCTCGTGACACTGTTCTGGTTGGAGATGACACAGATTTACTGGTACTACTACTCCGTCATGCTGAAATTAATTCACATGAGCTGTTCTTTGCACCTGAATTCAAACAGTCCTCACAAAAGAACAGGATATGGTGCATCAAAAAAGCAAAGGAGGTACTTGGTCCATCCGTGATTGACAATATCATGTTCGCCCATGCCATAGTCGGATGTGATACCACATCTCGTCCATGCGGCGTAGGGAAAGGATTAGCTGTAAGTAAACTTACGACAGGCGATTGCCAAAATCAGCGAGTCCGTAGAGAAGGCCCTAGTTGCACTCTATGGTGGTGACAGACATGAAAGATTAGATGGCCTGAGATACAAGCGTTTTTGTACAAGGTCGTGAAGCGCAATGTCCATGTAGAGCCACAGACGCTACATCCATCATCAGCAGCGGCAAGGTATCACAGCTGTCGTGTGTATTATCAGGTAATGGAATAGAAAGGAGAAGTTTAAATAAAACCTGATGAAAGGGGATAGCGGGTGCTGGACAATAATTACCGGCCAATACTGACTGACCTACCTGCAGCACCATCAGATCTTCTAGATATTGTGTATTGTGGTTGTAAGAAGGACTGCTCTTCAAGAAGATGCAGCTGCAAGAAATATGGCATGCCTTGTACTGCAGCCTGTACGGAGTGTCGTGGCACAAGCTGCTCTAACGCGCAAATACCTGACACCACTATTGAAGACTAAACAATGTACTGTTATATAATGTCCTTGCCATGCCGAGTATGTTTGAAGAAATTTGCAGTTTAAAGTCTCCTGATACAAATATGCCAATGTACAATTCTTATTCTAATTCTAATTTCGTAATATATGGCAATTGATAATAATGAGATAAAGATGTACATAGTATTTGTTATTG
>NW_014579973.1:15485-17869 GCF_000485595.1 Priapulus caudatus | reverse complement strand
TGACGATGCCCGCGGCGGCGGCGGTGACGGCAGTAGTGACGATGCCCGCGGCGGCGGCGGTGATGGCAGTAGTGACGATGCCCGCGGCGGCGGCGGTGACGGCAGTAGTGACGATGCCCACGACAACTTTGAAACAAATTGCGATCACATCAAGCCGCATACGACTTAGTCTATTAACAATGGCGTTGCCATGGCGACGACGGGAGCGCCAGCGCCTTCTCCGAAAGCGGATCCGTGAGTCGAAGCAGTAGCGGCGTAATGAAAGGGAGGGAGGAAGCCTTTAGCCTTAGCTATTGGGCCAAGCTGTAGTTCAAGCAATACGACCAAGAGCTGTCATCGCACCACTTCAGCTCGGTCTCGGTGTTCAAATTCATCATCATTTTGCATCCCGATTCCTGGTAGATAACAATTAATCGCCACGGTTTCTCATGTTCCTATTCTGAGGTCCACAATTATGAACGTAGTGCTGCAGTCGCTCAAGGAACAAAAGCTCCGGGTTTGTCAGAAGACAATCAGTTGCAATACATTGCAGATAATGTGGACCACAATGTTGCAACTCTTGAAGGCAGGAGAACATTCCACGGGATGGGCATAATAGCTACCACTACACCACGTAGAAAATCACCCAGTGCGCCGATTCCTAAAGTATGTGTGACGACTGCAGACATTGCTGAAGTTGGACGCATAAACATTGAGTATATCAAGATGCCACCTAAAATTCCACCAGGAATATTCCTGGAATAGTCCTGTAATGTATCGGCCACTTGGGGATATTTTAAGGGTGGATGCAACGTCTCATCTCGATATACTGTGGAAGACGTCTCTCCTGTTAGACTCTCATAGACCATCGTCGTCTGGGATGATGCAGATGTTACAGCACGGTCCATATCCAGGACACTCATCTGTGATGTTTCTGCCCATGATTGATCTTGATCCTACAGACCACTCTTGCATCTACTCTACGCTGAAATTCGTTTTATCTCAGGCAATGCAGCATAACGTTACGCCGGTTATCACATTTGACCAGCCTCTGTTCTGGAAAGCACTGACAATAATACGGTCACGGCCAGGTGACCATTTCCTACAGCACATGGTCTTGCGGCTGGGGGGGTTCCACACAAAGATGAGCTACCTTGGTAGCATTGGTCATCTGATGGCAGGGTCGGGACTGCAATCACAGAGGCAGCACAGACCCCCGAAGGAAAGACAGAGGGTTTTGATGATCTCACCAACGCTATACAAAAAGATACTGAAGAGACAGATTTGACACAGGCAAGAACATTGTATGACAGTGGCAATGTCTGCCACGATGTTAATGGAAGAAATGTGTTATGCTGATGTTTTAAGGAGAATCAAAAGAAAAATGAGCGAGATGAACCAGAAGAGGCCAATGAGAACATCACTGCTGGGGCTACAATATATGGAGATGATAGACATACTGCGTAGATTCCTCAAAGCTGAGCGGACTGGCAACTGGAAATTGCATCTCCAGTCCATACGAGAAATGTTACCATTTTTCGCAACCTCGGGCCACAATATGTATGCAAAATCTGCATACATATACTTGCAAATGATGCGTGACTTGCCACAAACACATCCAGACGTCTACAAGAAGTTTGAGGAGGGGTACCACGTAGTGAGGCAAAGTGGGAGGTATTGGGCAGGATTATCAACAGATCTCATCATCGAGCAGGTTCTAATGAGAAGTTTGAAGACAAATGGGGGACTGACGAGAGGAAAGAGGATGACGGAAACACAACGCTTGCTATGGGTTCTCTCAATGCCAGCACGTGCAAGCATCAATGAGGCCATGTAGCAGCTGAGTGGGGTTTTCTATGAAACAAACGAGCAGCACAAGGACTGTTCAAAGGCTTGTCAAACCAGAGATGTTAATGACACTTTCGATATAATCAGCTTTTTTCGAGAGAGGGACCCATTTGTTGAGACTATGTAATTTTTCAACATTGCCAATGGCATGACAGCACAAGATGGCGTCAATGTTGAAAAATTCAGACAGATTGGTGAGAATATTCTTGTCTCTATGGTCGACAAATCAGTGAAAGAGTTCACGTTCCGGGAAGCTGACCAAGCAGTTACCATCGCTTCCAAATCTACAATTAATATCAAAGAACAAGCTGTGAAAGTGGACCCGCAGCTGATATTCCAGAGACTGTTCTTTATTGGTGAGCGCTCTGGAAATTTGCCATCACTATTCAAATATGAGCTGTGCGGTCACCCTCCTGCCTTGTTTGATTCGTACGGTCTTCCATTGACGGCCAGAAAGCCAGCCCTCGCCGATGCTCTGTGGAAGATCGTAGAAGAAGTGCAACGAGAGCCCAGTGGAGCTATGCACTACGTCCTAGATGGTGGTGCTCTCCTCCATC
>NW_014579973.1:8092-11475 GCF_000485595.1 Priapulus caudatus | reverse complement strand
GCGTGTGTTAGTGAGGCGTGCCTACTGAGCCGTGTGTTCAGCGCGACTATAGCGAGCGGTAGGCAAGCGGGCTGATGTATAGGAGAATAAATAATGCGGGGAGTCGAAAGTTCTGACTGTCGTGTGCAGCCCACTTGAATAATTAAACGGGTGTGACGGCTGCATGGTGGGCACACACACACTACTGCACACATACACCAAACACACATCACACAAGCACCACGACACATGACCCACGCGCGACAACACACACTACCACTAATCCACTCACACAGCAAGACACATCCTACAGTCGTCGTTCTGTGCTTTTACTAATGCCTGGTTTTCAGGGTTACAGACCGACCACCATACGGAGCCTGCGCTGAAGTGGATCAGTGAAGGCGCATAGTGCGCTGCCAGGAGTCAAACGTCCTGTTTGACACGCGTTCGTCGGCTATCAAATTCTCTTCTGTCAGGCAATGCGTACCTCTGGCGGTCGGAGTCTGTCGTCGTCTCTCCCGAAGCTCTTCACATTTTAGTCTCTAGTTAGTCTAGTGGTTAGTTAGTAGTTATTAGTTTGGTTTAAGTTAGTTGTCTGGTTTTATGTTGGTGTTGGTTGAGTTAGTTAGTTAGTAGTGTAGTTAGTTAGGGGTTGTTAGCTTGGTGCTTGGTTGTTGGTGGTTATTAGGTTAGTTAGTGTGAGTTTAGGTTAGTAGTTAGTTGAGTTAGTTAGTTCGTTAAGTGTCAGTTAGTTAGTTCCAATTAGTCGAGTTCAGCTCCGCGCAGACGGAGTGCAACGGCCAGGTAATGTAAGTCGCTTGCATCAGGTGTGTGTGTTCGTGTGCTGTGTTCGTGTGTGTGTTCGTGTGTGGTGTTCTGCGGATGTGTGTGTGTAGCCAAGGCAGCGAGTAGCGTTGTTATACACATGTAGTACATGTTACAGGCCGCGTTGGGCGCGATCGATTCAGCACCAAGCTCGCCCTTAGGCCGTCCTAGGTCAGCAGGCAGCTCGCGCCTTAGAACGTCTCCATGTCTCTAGCCAGCTAGCCACGCAGCGGAGCCAGCTGTTAGATAGGGACACATGTATTCATGTACAGTCTCCGGCTCGCGGAGGTATGCATGCTCTTTGAGTGACTCTTGTCATAGTTAGTTTATGCATTCAATCCCAGCACTCCCCCGGTGCTGTATACATTCGCTATAGGTTGAGACAAATCGCTACGACCTAACAACACGCGTAAGGTTAAGCATGGGCGTTTAACGGAAATAAGTTATCGCTTCGGAAACAAGCATAACTAATAATAGCCTAATAGAACATAACATCAGAGTAAATAAGTAATAAAGATCGCGTTATTATTCATACTCCTGATATGATGTCTAATATAAAAACTACATGATACGCGCCGATCGCTATGCTTCGAATTAATATTTACTATTGATGCAACTAAAGAGCACCTCAGAGCAGCACAGACCGCATCCGCCAAGGCAGTCTGAATTCTCATCAATTGCTGAAATTTTTTGTTTTATTTAATTAATTAATGTTAATTAAGTGGAAAAAATTGATTAATTAATGTAATTAATTAATTAATTAAATTGGCATCCGGGATAGTGCGGAGCGGTGCAGCGTAGGGGAAGGAACTGGTGGTTGCCACGCCTTAGTCCTGCTGGTTGCGTGGTTTTGTAAGTCTCAGCAGCGGCACCTAGCGGAAGTGAACTTGAAACGTGGCATGGTAACACACAACCAACACTCAAAACTCGGCGGTGAAAACATACCCCCCGCATGCTCTGCGGAGGTAATTATGATGAGAGGTCATAGATTTAGCGGTTGCTAATAGATTTGTCATAGCGAATAACAAGTTACTAATAGTCAGCTTCGCTGCGGCGCTAATATAATGTGATGATCTTAGATGGTGAATGATGTATATATGTTATCGGTATTGCTCGCCGCAGGTATAACAGCGTGCCTAGGCGGGGTTTTCTTATCTCCAAAGTGGCGTCGGAAGGCGGAGTATCGTGCTGGTTTGTAGGTGAACGTAGCACAGCCACACCCACGCACGGCACGGCGCGACGGTCTCGTCTCGCTCTTTCGCGTCGTCGCTTGAGCTCAGCGCAAGACACACACACACACACACAGAGCACACATATCGCAACGACACACACACACACACACACACACACACAGGCACACGCACTCCACATCCACGGCATACGCACACACATCATGCGCATCCCATACCGCACACATTCCCTCTGCAGATCCTCTTCACAATGCACACACACACACAACACACACACACAGCCACACACACAGACATCACACCGCACGATCACACACACACAACACACACACACACACACACACACATATGCACACATACATGCACACACATTCCTACATTCATTCCCTTAATTAATTAACATACCGCTACCCTGCATACATCGTTTGGGTTGCAGAGGTGAGGTCCTAGGCCGCCTTCATGACACTGGCTAGCTTATTCGTCACTGCCTTAATATCCTATAGTTCACCACATCATCCACTCATGATTCATCTATCACATTCATTCTATATCAATACAAGATTCAAAACTCAAGATTCAAGATGTTTATTTGTGCATAAGTCGTGTATATACAGTTTACAGCGGCAAATAGGAAATATACAAGGCATAGTTAATATTTAGTTTACAAAGGAAGCACAGGAGTGGCGAATAATACAGACTTAATCTTAAATAAATATTCCATAGTTCACCTCATCACGCATACTCTATCCTGCTGCGTTGCAGAGGTGATATATCCGAGGGTGCCTCCATGACACTAGCTTACTCCCCTGGCACATTCATGGCTATCCATCTATCATATCAAGCGTCCATAATAGACTCGATTATAAACTCTTGATCATATCTATCTCATGCTGCGTTGCAGAGGTGAGATCGGAAGGTGCCTTCATGACGCGGCTAGCGGTGGCCTACTCTCCCGAGGTGGAGGAGGCGGCGGAGGCGATGGAGGCGCGCAACGAGGAGCTCCTCTCCACTCTCTCGCATCTCAACGACCGCATCCTTCGTAACAACGAGACGAACTCGGAGCCCGGGCTGGCGCACGTCTGGTTCAGCAACAACACCGACTATATCAGTGAGATGGGGAGGCTGCGATCGAGGGCCGTACAGGTGCTCACAGAACAGCTGCGGCTGCAGGTGGAGCTCGCGCAGGTGAGGGGGAAGCTCGCGCAGGTGAGGGGGAAGCTCGCGCAGGTGAGGGGGAAGCTCGCGCAGGTGAGGGGGAAGCTCGCGCAGGTGAAGGGGAAGCTGGTATAGGTAAGGGGAAGCTCGCGCAGGTGAGGGGGAAGCTCGCGCAGGTGAGGGGAAAGCTCGCGCAGGTGAGGGGAAAGCTCGCGCAGGTGAAGGGGAAGCTGT
>NW_014579973.1:3018-3328 GCF_000485595.1 Priapulus caudatus | reverse complement strand
TATATATATAGTAAAATCACACACGAACACCCATGTAGATATATAACAAAGTCAAATATTAGGTTAAGGGTGTTTAAAATTTAATTATCGAGCTTTCGAGATCATCGTACATCTCGTCATCAGACAATTCAGCAGACATCAATGAATTACCTGATGAAGAGAACGATGTACATCTCAAAAAACTCGTTCATTAAATTTTAAACACCCTTAACTTATTATTTGACTTTGTTTTTTATCTACATGGGTGTTCGTGTGTGATTTTACTATATATATATATATATATATATATATATATATATATACATATATA
>NW_014579972.1:20652-22714 GCF_000485595.1 Priapulus caudatus | reverse complement strand
GGAGGCTGTGTGCGGGAGGCTGTGTGCGGGAGGCTGTGTGCGGGAGGCTGTGTGCGGGAGGCTGTGTGCGGGAGGCTGTGTGCGGGAGGCTGTGTAGGGGCGGGGGATTCTCACCATGTCTGGGATGATTGGGTTCATGCACTCTCACTCTCGCCTCATCTACCGAGCCACTGAAGCGGCACGCTGCCGCACATTAAACTGTGTAATTAACACTGTAATTAACATAGAATGATTCATCCTCCGCTCTCGTAATTACATGCTATTTATCGGCGTTAAATTGTATAGCATTGATAGAGTATCGATCTCTCCGGCCGACCTTCGTTCGCAGGCACGTGTCATGATTGCCTGTTATATTCATTATACATGACGGGTTGTGAATAAACGCCGGACACCGGCAGGCGCTGCCGCTCGATATACCATCACGTAATAACACACACACGCACATAATATATATATATAAATATATATATATATATATAATATGCCTATATGTGCACACACACGCGCACACGCACGCGCACACACACTCACACACACTCTCTCACACACACGCACACACACACGCGCGCGCGCGCACGCACGCACGCACGCACACACACTCATACACACACGCGCACGCGCATGACAATGTTCGGGCTAAATAACTATCGACCTTTGTTGAATTGTAGTCATCATGACGGTGCCTATATAGCACACGTGCATTTACACGCGTTATTATAGAGGGTAGATGCGCCCGAAATAACCGAGTGTATATTTTTTCGAATGTGGATGGCGCCACGGTCCGCGTGGAGAGCGTCCTCGCTCTCGCATATTCCCGCCATATATACATATATATACATATATATGCATATATCATATATCATGTATATATGATATATTTGATTCCCGTGGTACGCATCTGCCGCAAGATGGCGTTCGAATGCCGACGTCCGGTTACCGAAGCTCTAGCTCTTATTAATTATTTTTCCTCCCTCGGCGTAATACTGTGAGCGTGTTAGCACACGTTGTTAATCGGTAAATAATTAAATGCCAGACATAACTAGAGATGCGACGTGCGGCCATCTTTCTCTGCAACCATTTATAGTCTGAGGCGCATTTATCCGGCCACATTCATAGAGGCACTGAGTAATTGTGTTTCTATCGAATATGATGTTGTTGCGCCAATGTTTGACGCAATATCCGCCAAATGCTTCACGAAAATACAAGGGTACGCACGCACAGAGACATGCACGCACGCACGCACGCACAGAGACATGCACGCACGCACGCACGCACAGAGACATGCACGCACGCACGCACGCACAGAGACATGCACGCACGCACAGAGACATGCACGCACGCACGCGCAGAGACGTTCACGCACGCACGCACAGAGACATGCACGCACAGAGACATGCATGCACGCACGCACGCACAGAGACATGCACGCACGCACAGAGACATGCACGCACGTACGCGCAGAGACGTTCACGCACGCACGCACAGAGACATGCACGCACGTACGCACGCACAGAGACATGCACGCACGCACGCACGCACAGAGACTCGCACACACACACACACACATCACACACACACAACCCACACACACACATACACACAACAGCCACACACAGCACACACAACAATATCACGACCACACACGACACACACAACAGCACACAACACACACACACACACACACTTACACCACAATACACCACACGCACCACAGAGCACACACACACCACACACACACACACACAGCACACACACACACGCACACACACACACACAAGTGTGTGTGTGTGTGTGTGACACACCTGCAACCTGTATACACACACACACCTGTATGCATGACGTATACCGCTTCATTTGAACACCAGGCAGTGTTTAAACTATTACGATATTATGTATAGGCAGACAGACGGATAGACAAATAGAAAGTACAGCTGTATATATGTATACCAGTGGCGCTATCGTCTAAAAACCAATACACACATAGTGGCACGTTTGTGAGACAGTATATAGGTGGCGTTGTCATATATAAGCCATGCACTACCCCTCTTTCTCTCTCTCTCTC
>NW_014579972.1:17322-18912 GCF_000485595.1 Priapulus caudatus | reverse complement strand
GGATTCGCCGCGGGCGACATGCTTATTTATTCGTACCGAACGAGGGCTGCCGGTGTGTGTGTGGCTTCTTCCCCTAGTATTGTTGCCGACAAGCCGTGCTGCAAATGCTCCAACGACAGCAAACACACCCCCACCGAATGCACGCTGCTACGCTGCTGCGCCGCTGCACGCTATGCGCACGTACACATAAATATAGAGTTATTTATTAGAGTTATTATATAAATCTAAACTGGCCAGACTCTTAATGAACGCGTCACGTTAAATTTATATACTAATGCGTATAGTTGAAACTCAAATATAGCTACACGTCATTAGGTTTAACATACGTATTTTTGGGGGTTCGCATAGGCTTTAAAAAAACTTGCTGAAATATTGGTAAGTCATCATTCCAAGCATCGGGCATTCACGTCAACTTCAGTCGCTGTTGCTCCATAGAGACATAACAGACTAGTCACGCTCATAATGCGCTTAATAAACTCTAAAAGGGCAAACTTACACTGGTTACGCTAATATGGCAGTCTCGCGCCTCATTTCCGGCATGCTCCATCCATGGGGGGGCTGCCCTAAAGGGGGGGGGGGTCTTTCATACGAGTAGATGAGCGAGATAGATACAGAGATAGATACAGAGATACAGAGATAGATACATTTTAGAGAGCAACACATACAGACGCAGTTTTAGCGAGCACCACGGGTTGTTTTATTGCGTACACTCTACCATAACAAGAATGTGACAAATGAAGAGTGAGCTGTGGGCACAACGACGGTCATATAGGTATAAAGAGAAGCAGACATTGTATAGAGATGTATAGAGAGAAGCAGACATTACACGTGACATGTCGTAACGAACGCTCGGCGATGCGTTATATACGCGACAAGTGACAACGTAAAAACTAACGTAATAAACCGCACCGAATTAATTACTGTTGTTTGTCTTACTTCTATACTACACCACACTAAATCCCTGAAACTCAAGGACGGTTCGGACTAGAACATTCGCGTACTGTTGCCGATTTTTTCTTACAGTTTTTTTTTACACGTAAAGAACATTAACGCAAATCTCCGCACAAGCAGAACGCGGAGCAGGACACACCAAAGTCGTTCTGAAAACCGTTTTTTTTCTCCATTTCCCCGGCAGTAGAATAACGGGAATACTGTTGGACGCCTTAGAAGAAAGTGTTTGGACGGCTATCGAGGTATTTCTTGATGGCAGGCACCGCTCCGATGCGCTTCACATGTTCCTTAATGGCGCCGTGGTCCTTGAAGGCTGCAGCCTTGGCTGAGTCATCCAGCAGCGGTTGCAGGAGCGTGAATGTGTAGATGTCGGCCAGGGACAGCTGCGGGGCAAAGACGCTTTGTTAATTTGCGCGTTTATCTATGATGGGTAAGTGGTCTACTATAATGGGTAAGTAATCACCTATGATCATATGATAGATAAGTAATCACCTATGATCATATGATAGATAAGTGATCTCCTATGATGGGTAAGTGATAAGACACTCATGCGTGCTCATTTTCACGCTCTCTCTCTCTCTCTCTCTCTCTCTTTCACTCTCTCTCTCTCTCTCTCTTTCACTCTCTCTCTCTCTCTCT
>NW_014579972.1:13038-13807 GCF_000485595.1 Priapulus caudatus | reverse complement strand
TGTACAGGTGTGGATGTAACAGGTGTGAATGTGTACAGGTGTGAATATGTACAGGTGTGGATGTAACAGGTGTGAATATGTACAGGTGTGGATGTAACAGGTGTGAATATGTACAGGTGTATATATATATATACCGCCAACGTATATATATATATATATATATATATATATATTACACAGAGAAAACTGCTCATGCGGTGGGTGCCACGCCCTAAAACCTTATGTGCATCTGATCAAGGATGTACAATAGAATCTCTATTATGTAGTCTTGATCTGATCTATCTATCCTAATAATCCGGCAACTGAGATCACTTGTTACGCATAAAAACGACGCGGGCTGTGTATGAGCGTGACCTTGGACCGTGACCTTGGACCGTAACCTTGGACCGTGGCCGTAAATACGCCACACGTTCGTAACCGGATTAACGCGTTATTAAATGCCGACATCGAATTCGCCGGAGAAAAAAATTCTACGATAAAATAAAGCGAACTACGGCATATAGCTATTCCACTAACGACTCTTGAAACGATTACTCAAGAATGGTCATTTTAACGTAATTACTTGGTTTAATCTTGGGCCAGTCTGCCATCTCGATCCGGTGGTCCTCAAACTTGACTCCAGCCGATGCGAACAGAATCCGGGCCGTCTCGCCACGGCCACGGCCGTTGAAGTATGATAACTTGTAGGTAGGCATACTGGTGCAATAAAACCTGTAAGATCACAGACACGATAACATGACACGTGCAATGCATACAGCGACGATGCGCA
>NW_014579972.1:7544-10301 GCF_000485595.1 Priapulus caudatus | reverse complement strand
GAGAGAGAGAGAGAGAGAGAGAGAGAGAGAGAGAGAGAGAGAGAGAGAGAGAGAGAGAGAGACAATCATTCTGTGGTTGGGCACTAAAGGGAATGGCACAGTAATTAGACAAGCACAACTGATTGCCTACGATTAGGTAATCTGTAATCTGAGCTAATAAATAATCTATATCACGCAACAATCCAATGAAGGGTTGGGCGCGCAATGGTTTACGTTGCAATTTATAGGATATGTAAGTATAGGACGGTGCTGCCATCTTTATTCGTATTCTTTGTGCGAGTCTTTACACCCGATTAAACTATGAACACGCGTAGGCCCTATCATATATAATATCATCATCATATAATATCAAGAGCGTATAATGACGTATTTGTCATTATACGCTCCTGATAATATGTAAATTAATAGTATATATTATTATTAGCTCTTAATATATACATATAGGTACTATAATGCTAAATAAATACGAAATCTATTTACTACCAAAGTGTTAATGTTTCTCTACTCTCTTTCACTTATTATTGCCGACAATTAATTTCCTGTAAATGCCGCAAATGCTCGTCTGCAACACACTGTCACACGCTGGCCGCCGCACGCGAGCTGCTGCACACTGACACATAAATATATTTTCCAGTCTATATATTTATGTGTCAGTGTGCAGCAGCTAGCGTGCGGTTTTATTGTGTGTTGCAGATGAGCATTTGACCGGCATTTACAGGTGATTATAGGCGAAATAGAGTAGAGAAACATGAAGACTTTGGTAGTAAATACATTTCGTGTTTATTTACCTTTATTTTATTTTATTGAGACGTTCCAAGTGCCTGTGACTCGTGTCCTTCACAGCTAGTGGCACACCACTGTAGCCAATATGCATGTTATACTATTAATTTTTCTTAATATCAGTTATCATGTTTGATGGTAATGATGATGATGGTGATGATTATTGGGTGATTGATGTGAAAATAGTATATCTCTCTGCAATCCTCCCTCTCAGCAAACTACGACGTTCTTAGGTCCAAGCGTTGTCGCCAAGCAACTGTGTAAAGTACCCGGATGATGTACACATCATGGAAGATTATGTACAGTGGTGAAACGAAATTCTAGCACTTATTTCTTTTATTATCGTTTTATGATCTGGAATATATAGTTTTGCTTTATGTAGTTTAGTCAACAACATGGATGTTGTTGAGTCGGATCTAAGTAGGAAGGTATGGATATTAGATTTAGGTTTTCCGGTGGTGGAACTGTCGTCGTTGAACTTGTCGACTGGTTTCCCGGAATTTGTTGGTTCGTGTTGACACTGTTCAGTCTGTTGTTTGGATTTGAGACCTCGTACTACAACTTGTAGTTGTATGTTACACAAGTTGTAATTACCTCCCAAAGTCCAAGGGACTGTAGCAAAGAAGGAGAGAACCAGGGTTTATTGTTGTTGTTCATATATTCATAGATCAACACTGTACTGTAGATTACATGAGAAAAGATTACATGAGGAAACCGGCCAGGCTCTCCGACTGTTACACGGCGGAGGAACGTAGTAACTCTCGTAGCGTAACCTCTCGCCAACGTAGTGTTAAGCGAGAAGTGAACTTGTGGCTAGGTTAAACACAGCACGTATATAACGGTACATGTAAAAAATCACGGTGTCAGTGTCAATATCCATGTACCATTGTACTATTGACGTATTGTATGGCTTCATCGTTTGATGGGGTTATAGGAATAGGTTAGGGTTATGATCACTGCTGTACAGCGAAATATATGGTTCTACTATCTAAATATGTATATTTATTTTATTCATATGCTCGTTTATTTCTTTCTATATAGATAATAGAGTTTAAAATTAAATAGCATTAATTATGATCATTAAAACACAAGCTAGCATGAGAAGATGTTTACAATGCGGTATTTGTTTAACCATCTGTGCATGCATGATGCAGGGCAAACCAGTGCAGTACCTAGGCTAAAGTGCATGTACTTGACACCACTGTGTACCCACATAGCCAATTGTAGACTATATACAGAACAAACTTTTTTTAATGAATACTGATATTGTCTAAAAGTATCATTCCCTTTTAACTCTTCAGTTAGATGTGAGTCAAAGCAATCCTGGGCTGACTGGTATTCCCGTCTTGCCCCCTCTACCGAAACCGAGCACCCACCACTATGAACCATCGTCGCTATACAAGGTATAATGTCGATGCTACTATATAGATCTGAGTTTATGCCCACAGCACTATCATTGTGAATTCATTGTGAATTAGCCATGTTACAGATTTATAACAAGAAGCTGAGAACATGAATGTGTAAATGCAGGGTTCTCCCTAGGTCTTTAACGTGTGTCGGGTCTGAAATGCCGTCAAAGCTGAATTTGTGACATCCCATAAATCCTCCAACGTGCCTCAATTGCCTAATAAATATGCTTAATAATCAGCATATCTAGCATCAGAGGATATAAGGCTCATGTAAGATCGTTTTATATATATATATTAGTGATGTCACGATCATCGATTATACTCGATCATCTGTTGAACAGTGGCTCGAACCAAGCGCTTGGTTATGAAAATCCATATTCGATTTAATCGGGAAAAAAATGTTTATTTTTTTTATTTTTTAAATTTGAACAAGAAAACTTGGAAAAGTGATGAGAATCAGTACATGTATTATACACACAGTAGTAAACAGTGCAAAACAAACAGTAAACAGGGCTAAACAAGCACATACATGCACACATGTACATGCACACGACATTACGCACGCGCA
>NW_014579972.1:1519-7534 GCF_000485595.1 Priapulus caudatus | reverse complement strand
ATTCATTCAGAGGCTGAGCACATGAATGTGTAAATGCAGGGTTCTCCCTAGGTCTTTAACGTGTGTCGGGTCTGAGATATGCCGTCAAAGCTGAATTTGTGACATCCCATAAATCCTCCAACGTGCCTCGATTGCCTAATAAATACGTTTAATAATCAGCATATCTAGCATCAGAGGATATAAGACTCATGTAAGATCGATTAAAGTGATATATATATATATACATTATTTGGCTGTATTAACTGTACCAACTCTAACTGATTTCTTGACCGCTAGGTGGTGCTGCTCAACAGTGAGTTTCCACCGATCATGAGTGAGGCAGCATGGACGCTTGCCGTGCCGTGGAAGGAACAACGCTACCACCGCATGCCCAGCGATTCCATAGCGAACAACTACACTCCCACTGCGAACAACCTGAACATGAGGAACCTTTACAACAATCAGAGAAGATCACGCGCTAATGCACGCGATAGTATCCTAGCCAATGATCGTCCGTGATAGTGTCACGAGTTAATAATACTTATTATGCATATAAGTATGTAATATAAGATATATAAATTCTGTAAATAACATGAATAATCAATATAAGTATATAGACCATATATATAAGCATTATCAGCTCTTGATGGTATAGCCTCATAGTTAGAAGTACTGGGCAACGCGAGGACAATTTCTTTAACTAGCTTCAGTAATCTATTGCTGATCATATTTAATTAGACCTGATCAGATGGGGAGGTGCATGGCGCAATTATTGTTGCTTTGGTTTCTAATTAATTTCCATGTATATATATTTGTTTAATGACTACTTAATACTTACGTCAGCTGGTGACTACAAGCAAAAGAAAGCTCTCTCGCCAATAAGACCAGCTAAGAAGAAGAGGATGGATAGTAATAATAGGTATAGTGTTTCAACGATAGGTGTATAGATATCTATAATTATGATGAGGGTGAATCGTGTAATATCTCTTTATGTCTCCTGATGCTATCCAACATTGTGCAGGTGTTTGTAAGAATGAAGATGTAACGTACATTATGCAAAGGCTGTAATTAAGTAGAGGTATAATGTTTGCTATTCACAATCGTGACACTTACACTTGTCCTCTTGCTCCCTTGATGGGACATAAGGCCGTACGAATAGTGTTCCTCGGGTGGGATCTGTCCTGGGCAGCCTGCATGCAGCGTCTGTCCTCGCGAGAAGCCCATCTCCAGTTCCTCCTCCACACTTCTCCTCCAGGTGGTCTTGAATCACAATCGTGAATTGAACCTTAATTAGGTTATCGGATGTTTTTCAGGGACTGGCAGGCTTGTAGTGCTAGCCGGCCTGCTTCTCCCTTAGAGCAGATAGAGATAATGGAACATCATGAGCTGCAGGAGTCTAGGAGTGAGCAGGAGCCAAGCAGCAGTGACCTTGAGGCAAGTTGAATGCCACGTCTCTTGATATATTACTGCACGTAATGTCTGGATAAACACCTGGACAAACAATGAATAGATTTCTCTGCAAATATTGATCGTTCTGCCAAGTTTTACCGACGAAGGTTTCGATTATTACAGAGGTACAAATATTACATTGAAAATGGCATCAAGGGAGCGATGTTAGCTGTACCGCCTAGCGATCAAATGAAGAATGTGGAGCGAAGAATTTGTGTGGCTCTGGGTATGGGAGCGAAGCATAAGAAGAAACTACTCGAAGAGTTGAATACTGAAGTGGAAAACAACTACAGATTCAGTCTTCAGCAAGCAATCGGTAAACTGCTGTTTGTGTAACGAGTGACTGGACATCCAATGTTTGTATCAAAGTAAGGTGTTGGTTCGCATAGAATAACGTTAACCAAGTGTTCGTGCAAATCTATCAAAATGCATCTAGTGTTCCTACTGATCTGTCTTTCTTATTTTACATGTTTAGCACTGAGTATTAATTTTATGTTTTATGCGCAGTAATAGTGTTTGCAAGTGCACCAACATTACCTATATTAGTCCAATGATGTCATGGTTATATTTTTCAGTGGATTACATATTGAAAGATCCACACGAAAGGGTTAGGTTGAAAGTGTATGCATCACCAAGAACCTTTCCATTAAGGTATATATCAAGCATTTTAAGTCGGTTGTGTTTGTAAATAATGTTATTGAATAGAACTGATAATGTATATCAGTCACGTGAAACAAAATAGTTGTTAAAATTTAAAAAATGCAATTATTAATTCTGTTTTGATTTTTGTCATAATTTTGCACTGGAATGAGTAACATATCCCTATTTGTTGTAAACTACTTTTAAATTCAAGCCAAGCATTAGTCAAACCTATATGTCTAAGATATTCATTCGATAAAGCATCGGCGTTTCGAAGTATTGATTTAAAAAACGTACGATAAAATTTTAGGGAGTGGTCAAGATAAATTTGTTAAAGTTTATAAACAGTTGTTGCAAAAATAAGCAATTGGTGCTGCCATGCAACCACACTCTTGGTGTAAGAGGACGAATGTTTTTAAAGTAAGGATTTGCTCACACCTTGTCATGGACTTCACCATCGAATTGTACTACAGGGTGAATATCATTTGGGTTGAAGTCGTGTATGGCTTGCGTTGTTGATCTGGGACTGTCTGCTGTAGGCTTGTAAGGGCACCGGTACCATGGCGTGACGCATTCAGCAATGCTAAGCAATGTCTGAGTCAGCACCTGTTCATTACGAATCCTGTGATGCAGAGACTGCACAATCTCTACCAGGACAGGTATCTATTGATGCTCCCACTTGTCATACACTTCAGCGTTTATATCATCAGATCTTATTTTAATCAGAAGCCCTCATCGATACTAGCATGAACATAATCCTCACAAATCTATAGAATATATGTTAGTGACTTGATAGTAGTAATATCGTGCGTAGTAATAAAGCATTATTGATAACGAGGCTCTAGATCTTTTAGTTTGGGAAGGATAGTGTCAAAGGTAAATCTCGTAAGTTTGCTGTGTTGATGTAGGCTTTAGACAGCTGGCATGAGATAACTTTCGCGTGTTACGCGCGTGATTCTAGGTACGCCGACGTGAGATTCGTGTCGTATCGACAGATGAGAGAGGAAGCCTTGCCTCTGAGCCCGTCCGACTTTGAGCAGGTGGTCAGAAGGCAGTGCAAGTGCGTGAGAGAGGTCCTCGTAAACAGGTGAGTCGCGAGACGGGCGTAGACAGCCTGGCCGCGCACGCGAGCGATATCTAACGTGGGTGGTCGCATGTCTAACAATGCAGGCGGACATGGTGCGACCGCTCGTCGGGGGACCACCTCGAATTTACGTGCGTTGACATTTTGCGTGTTGCGGCGGACATATACAGCCTGACGCACGGACGCACGGACACCTGTGCTGAATGTAATTATAGGTGCATCATGTTCCCGCGCATGACCACAGACTGCGCATGTGCCACGGTTGAGTGAGGGATGCTCCTGTGTTACGATAAATGCGTATCTGCTATTTTGTTAAACTAGTATAGAGATGTTTTTCAACAGTAGTGGGGCTCATAAGGTCTATGTCCCCCAGGGTACTGCCGGAACGTACCCTGGTAACTATCTAGCTGATATGGTTAGGCTTAGGGTTAGGGTTAGAGTTAGGGTTAGGGAGTAGGCGTAGGCGACTCCCTAGACTCGTTAGTGGAGTAGGCGAGGTACGGTCCGGCATATTAGATAGTAGTATTTAGTACCAGGGTACGTTCCGGTATACTGGACCGTACCCAGGGTATGTTCCGGCAGTACCCTGGGGGACATAGACCCTATCAGCAGTAGTGGGCATCCCTACACAGTGGCTGCTCGGCCTAGGCCTAAATACGTATGGCACAAACAGTAATTAAAAATACCCAGAGAGTTTTGACTCATACACAACATACACTTTATTCATGCTATATGCACAGATTCAAGGTCCATATGCTCCGATCAAAACATTTGCTAGCTAAATTATGCACATTTCCAGATTGTAGTCGGATCCTGTTTCACAGACTAAAATGGTCACGGTGGCTATGTCACTTCACGACGGAATTGCACAATTTCTCGACAAGACCAATCTTACTTTCATGCTTTCTAGACGTCCACATGATGCAGATCGCACGTTTACCTTAACGTGTATGATGCAGATTAGTGCACCCTAGTACTGATGTTTACCACACAAACATCTGAAAAATAGTGCACGTTGAACAATTAGCAGAAGGGTACGGCCGATGGTTGCCTCATAAACCTCTTAAGCTCTATTCTAAAACAAGTGAATGCGTAAACGAAAAACGAGTGCGGAAAACTAGCACGCCACACGAGTGAATTATATAAATATATTATGTAATGATTACATACTGGCCACTACATACCATGTTTTACTGTTTCCATTGTTCCACATTTCATCCTATTTCAGCGTTTGTGTTCATTGTTTATTCAGTACTCATATGTTAATTGTTCCATCAGGGTGCGAAATTAGCACCGGCCCACTAGCTGGCATATGCTGGCAAATTACTTGGAGGGCCAGTAACATTGGCAAAACACCGGCCCTCCGAGCCGGTGGTTTCAGACGTACGTGTTAGCGAGTACCTACATTTTCGTTTATAGCATTAATGAGCAATTAGCCTACATTACTGTTTTACCTGAAGGATATCATGCCGTAATTTATCAACATTTTACAAATTTAAAATCATGAATGCAAGCGTGAAACATGACATTGACAAAAACACTTCAGACATCATTCACGATCTGCATTATACTTATAGTTTGTTCAACCGCTACTATACGAGATGCCGCACACTACAACATTTTTCCGACAAGCAAGACCTTGCGATCAACTCGAGTCAGTGAGACAGTCGATCTTGTCTATATTTTTGTTAATTTGTGAGGGATGGTAAATTATGGTGAGGGCTGGTAAAAAACTGCTGTTACCAGCGCCCAGGGCCGGTACAAAAAATCTGAATTTCATCCCATGTCCATGTTTAATTATTTCAATGTTTCCATGCTCGACTATTTTTAAATATTTACAGTGTTCAAATTATATACGATAAAATCTAGTCTCCCAGATTGGTTTTAATTTAATTTCGATGTACGTATCACAGAAAACATCTTTACTAGCCATAGGCCCATAGATCTCCAGAAGATTGCTAATCGATTGCAAGGTAAAGCTTGTCTATAAAATAAAGTGGTTTACGAATAAGTGGTTATAATCACTATTATGCACAGTGGCACTTCTAACATTTAGGAGTTCGTAAGTAATTAATCTTAAAGCATCAAAGTATATTTGCTCTTCGATCTGAAACCGAAATATTGGCCTCACGGTGTACAGTTAGATGGCATGTCCAGCAATACACCTCCAGCTATTGTGGTCTTGAAGTCAAGCCACTTTATGACAGAGCCGCCATTAGAAAGACAAGAGGTTCTGATTGTTGCAACCTCAGCATCAGTCAGGATACGATGGTACACGTTCAGGTCAGCTAAATCCCCCACAAATGCTTGTTTTGTACTAAAGTCCGTCTGTGTATTGTCAACATCCTGTCCTATTATGAAGTTAGCCCCTGTGTCAGCGATGTAGCTTACAAGTTGTGAGGAAGTGCCAGTGTATTTCGGTTGGTCATCCAAGAAGATTTGGTGAGCTCCAGTCAGACTGTCGTAGGTTGTGCATACAAAGTGCCAGTTGCCATCGGTGATTAAATAGTCGCAAACTTTGCTATGAAATAGAAAATTGAAAACGATCATCAATATTATGTTCGATGATAATTATAGCATTAATCAATAATGAATACAGTCATCATTATTAAACAAGTTTGGCTACTGCGAAACCTCTTCACCTGATAGGATATGTATGCGTGCTATTGATGTTGACATATGTAAACAAATCTACTTTGAAATGCGTTGGCATGAATTGATACTTACGCTTGAATGTCTTTATTAGTCCACATGTAGAACCTCATACAACCGTCTGGGGAGACTGCATATTCCATCTCTTCGTTGGAGTTGCCATCTCTATGGTATGTCCACACCGTGTGGAAGGGGCAATCTGATCCATACTT
>NW_014579972.1:0-1509 GCF_000485595.1 Priapulus caudatus | reverse complement strand
CACACCTTCTCCCCAAGATGTGTAAGTATACGAAGTTTGCTCGTGCTAGGTCAATTAGGGGCTGAGTTATAGAGTGGAAGGGAAATATTGTGAAGGTCAAGGTCAATGTCAAATAAAGGTTGCAGTGACCTGGTTTCAGTACGCGACACACCTTCTCCCCAAGATGTGTATGTAGACCATGTTTGGTCACGCTAGGTCAATTAGGGGTCGAGTTAAAGAGCGGAAGGGAAAGTGTCTGCGGCGGCGGCGGCTGGACAGACATGAAACCATAGTATCCCCGCCGACTTATATTTATATATTTCAGCATATATAATAAACTCTAGACTGCCCTACTTTTTCCCTGGTTTCCCTACTTTCCCCTACTTTTTTCACTACTTTTCTGACATTACTAGCCCTACTTTTGCCCTACTTTGTTCTAAGGGTTCAATCACAGGCCTGGAATTCGTATTCTATTAATCTCTGTAAACGTCAGAGTATATTTGCATTCTAGTAACCTAACTCATTGCCTCATGGTGTGCAGTTAGATGGCATGACCAGCGATACACCTCCAGCTATTGTGGTCTTGAAGTCAAGCCACTTTATGGCAAGGCGCCATTAGAAAGACAAGAGGTTCTGATTGTTGCAACCTCAGCATCAGTCAGGATACGATGGTACACGTTCAGGTCAGCTAAATCCCCCACACTATCCTCCACATACACTTGATAAATAACAACCACCTCTACCAAACGCAGCTTATGGGAGCAGTCTTTTCTTACACACGTCACAGTATGGGTGTTGCAAGCCTGGCCACCGAACAAGGCAGATACCACGGCTGCAGCGTTATGTTCGCGCCTTCTCAACACCAGCAATAACTCTGCAGCAGTAACTTGAAGCCGCAGTTCCAATTGAAATACGTAAATTTGAATTCGCGTCTTTAGAGCGAACGCAGTTCAGTATGAAGTACACATATTACAGTACCGTCTTATGACGTACTACTACTAGTATCAGGAGTAAGATAATATAGGATAATATAATCCTATATTATCTTACTCCTGCTAGTATCGCATATGCTCTGAATTTTGGAGTTTGTATACCGTGAAATAAGGAGCTCACGCGTGCAGGGCGCGTATCTATGGAAACAGGAACCCGTCATAAACGCAACCACCTGACACGTGGTAATTCAAATTACCAAATTGCCACGTGTCGCTATTTAATTACAACACGTCGATAATATTTCCGACACATTGCAATTCGAATTACAACACGTCATTAATTCTTTCGACATGTGGCAATTCGAATTACAACACGTTAATTCTTTCGACACGTCGCAATTCGAATTACAACACGTCATTAATTCTTTCGACATGTGGCAATTCGAATTACAACACGTTAATTCTTTCGACACGTCGCAATTCGAATTACAACACGTCATTAATTCTTTCGACATGTGGCAATTCGAATTACAACACGTTAATTCTTTCGACACGTCGCAATTCGAATTACAACACGTCATTAATTCTTTCGACACGT
>NW_014579971.1:22420-22741 GCF_000485595.1 Priapulus caudatus | reverse complement strand
GAGAGAGAGAGAGAGAGAGAAAGCGAGAGAGAGAGAGAGTGACACAGCGAGCAGCGCACGCTCCCATGAGTGGACAGTAACGCAGGCAGTGAAGCGTCGATGATCGGACCGCTGTTCCGCATCATGTTTGACCAGCGGTCACTCAACGCCTAATCGACGGCCGACGCCGAACAATGGCCCGACGCAGGCGGACGCGGATACGTCACAGCTGACGTCACGCGCCGGCAGACGACTGAGAAACGTAGAAGGTGGGGAGGGGGGGCGTGTTTAGGTGACGGTTACATTAACCATGCAGCTGCGGAGCGCGCGAGAGAAAGAGAG
>NW_014579971.1:20723-21073 GCF_000485595.1 Priapulus caudatus | reverse complement strand
TACTGCTACTACTACTGCTACTACTACTGCTACTACTACTGCTACTACTACTGCTGCGTTTGACGTTGCTATACTACTGCTACTTGATTGCTGCTGGTGGTGGCAGCTGGGGGAGAAGCTAAGATCCCAACACGATTTTTTTCTCCAACAAATTCGAGATCGGCATTATTAATAATTCAGGCGGGTCGGCCCAACACGGTCCGGATTATGACCACTTGTCAGTCATGAGAGCGTTTTTTCGCTGGCCCGCCTGTCAGTGGAGGTGTAACGCTACGGCTCTACGGGGAGGCAGCGGAGGATGGTACTGCTGCTGCTGCTGATGAGGATGATGCTACTATTACTGCTGAGGC
>NW_014579971.1:13646-16146 GCF_000485595.1 Priapulus caudatus | reverse complement strand
GCGCGCACGCACCGAAAGCACGCACGCACGCACGCACAGCCAGCATGCATGCATGCACGCATGCACGCACGCACCCACACACACACACACACACACATATACACACATACATACTTGACTGTTTAGCCACGCGTATAGGAACGGTAGCGTACACGGACGTATAGTTCGCTCGTGAAAAAACGAGAACGACACTTCTAAAGTTAAGAGGCGAGAAATCCACTCTTGAACAACACCCGGTAGGCGGGGTGGGCGCGAACGCACCGCGTGCCATAAGTGCGTATACATTGTAAGCATATAGCAGCAACTAGAACGCAGCCCCGGGGCGGAGGACCCCGTGGGTGGGTGCTCGGGGGACGGGGACGTGGGGGGAGGGGAGGGAAAGCTGTGGTCAATATGACCTCCTCCGTCTTCCTACTCTTCCCCCTCCTACTCCCCCTCATCACCCTTCCTTTATCCTTCTCCTCCTCCTCCTCCTCCTCCTCCTTTTCCCCTTTTCCTCTTCACCTTCACCTTCTCCTTCTCTTTCCTTATTTTTCCTTCTCCTCCTTTTCCCCTCCTCCCCCCCTCCTCCCGGCATCCTCTCCCCTTCTTCCTGCCCTCCTCCTTCCTCCTCTCCTCCTCTTTCCCTCTTCTTCCCCTTCTGCTTCTCCTCTCTCTCTCTCCCCCTCCATCCTCCTCCCCCTCCTCCTCTTGCTCCCTCTCCTTCTCCCCCTCCTTCCTTCCCCCTCCTACTTCGCTGCCGCCGCGCTTCTCACGCCCACAATCACATGATGACGGTGATTGCCGGACGGCGGCGGCGGCGGCGGCGGGGAAGCAGACGACAGTTGCCGCCATTCAGCGCAGCTAATGTCGTATAATGCCACTAGTGTTGATTTCGTGCCCGAATAACGCGCCCGCTCGTTTGTCCCCGCCGAGAGATCATGTCCGCAGCAGCGGCGGCGGCCCGAGTCTCTCCCGCTGCTGCTGCTGCTACTGCTACTGCTGCTGCTTTCTTTTTAATTAGCAATGCTACCCCTCCTCCGTCTACGTTTCCACAGTCCTAGATGACAGGCAAGGCAATAGCCATCATATTGCACTGTACGTGCACTAGCTGCAGCACACGGAATGACGCCCCCATCCCTGGAGTGGCACCGAAAAGAAGTGGCCACTCTCGCGAAACAAGCGAACATCGTTAGAGCACACACATACGCACGCGCGCGCGTACACACACACACACGCAAGCACGGCAACGCAAGCGCACACAACGCACACGCACACAGCACACACACACACGCCCCCCCCCGCCGCGCGCTCCATTCTCAGCGCATAACCACAGGGGGCGCGACGAGCGACGTGTTTGCATGTGAGACTAATTAATAAATTTTCTTTAACGCGGCGCGCACATAATGCCGGAAGCAATTTCACTAATAGAGTCCACCTCCCCAACTCCGCACCCCACCACCCGATACGTGGCCCATGGCGACCGCCCTCGCTCCTTTGTCCACGGCATTCGACGCGGAGTTTTTTAAGCTAAGCCGTAATTGCTAATAGACACATGAAATCGGCGGCAGCCGCCGGCCGGGCCAGCTGGGCGGCCAGATCTATGCACATTTTGGTCTCACAATAGACAGGCGATTCTCGTGCGAAACTTGAAAGTACTAGTGTCAACTAATTCTGCTGGCGAAGTCTTATGTGTGCGGCGCCAGCGACGTCGTGTATGTATACTATATATATATATATATATATATATACTATATATATATATATATATATATATATATAGTTCATGTCGTGGCTGTCATGTATCGATTTAATGCTGTAAGGAACGGACGTTATTCGTCTCAAAATTCTACGGATCAAACACCAGCATCGCATACCTGCATACGCCGCACACGAACACACGGCACACCGACACACAACACAACAAACACACACACATCACACACCACACACAGCACACCCGCAGCAACGCACACACGCACCACGCACACACACGACACACACAGCACACCACACGCAACACACGACCAGCACACCAACGCGCACAACACGCACACACGCACACACGCACACACACACACACACACACACACACACACACACACACACACACACACACACCACACACACACATTATATATAGTTATACATTTTAAAACGTGGACGTGATGTGCGATCCATCGGGCTCCTTCCGCTCTCCTACCTCCATAAACTTTCTAAAGGGATAACATTAATGCGACGTCTGCGGCGGCGCGGCAGCGGAGCGGGCACACCATCTGCTAGCCGCCACCGTCGCTCACGTCCGGCTGCGTCGCTGCGTCGCTGGGGGAGGGGGGGGGGGGAGGGGGGGGGGGGGGGGGGGGGGGGGGGGGGGGGGGGGGGGGCGGGGGGGGGTGAATGGATAGATGAACGGTCGCAGCGACGCAGCCGCGCGGGCGTCAGAACACTGTCGCTAACGTTCGCTCGTCAAGTCGTAATTCGCATTCATTAACCTCGGAGCAGGTGTGTGTGTTGTGTTGTG
>NW_014579971.1:7583-13621 GCF_000485595.1 Priapulus caudatus | reverse complement strand
TACTTACTACTACTGCTGCGGCCGCTGCCTAGCTGTCATACTGGCTACTGCTGTACTGCTGCGGCCGCTTTAGCGCTGCCTACTGCTACTGCCTGCTGCTGCTACTGCTGCTGCTACTGCTGCTGTGCTACTGCTTGCTGCGTGCTACTGCTGCCGGCCGCTGCTCTGCTAAGCTGCCTACTGCTGTACTGCTTCAAGCCGCTGCTACTGCTACTGCTACTTGCTGCTGCTACTTGCTTTGCCCTGCTACTGCTGCTGTACTCCTGCTGCTACTGCTGCTGCTGACTACTACTCGCCTTACTGCTGCCTACTGCTGCACTGCTGCTACTGCTGCCTACTGCTGCTGCTACTATTTACTGCTACTTGCCTACTAGCCTACTTGTACTGCTTCAGCCGCTGCTACTGCTACTGCTGCTGCTTGCCCTTTGCTGCTACTGCCTGACGCGTAATTACGCGTTCGGCCCCCGTGATTGTTTGTCCGTCCACACTCGTACCGACTCTCTCGCTCGCCTTTCCTCCTCTCTTCCCCTCCCGCTGTTGCGCGCGAGAGAAGAAGGAGAGAGATAGAGAAATAGATGAGGGAGAGAAGAGCGGTGGGGGGGGTCCGTTTCGGCCGGAGGAGAGAAAGGAAAGAGAAAGGATAGACGGTGAGATAGATTAAAGCAAAGACCTCGCGCTGCGAGCGAGAGAGGGACAGAGAGATAGATAGATAGTGATAGATAGATAGATAGAGAGAGAGAGGAGAGATGAGAGAGAGGGAGAAGAAGAGAGAGAGAAACGTCGAGAGAGAGAGAAGAAAGATGAGCAGGAGAGCACCGAGGAGAGAGACAGAGAGGCAGAAGCGAGATGAGAAAGGAGAGACACAGAGAGAAAACGAAAAAGCAGAGAGAGAGACGAGAGAGAGCGAGAGAGATGAGAGGAGGGAGGTCGGCTCGAGCGAGAGAAGTGAGAGAGGAGAGAGAGAGAGGGAGGAGAGCGTGAGAGAGAGAGAGAGAGAGAGGACGGAGAGAGAGAGAGAGCGGGAGCAGAGACGAGAGAGAGAGAGAGCACCCAGTGGGTGGGGGGGGGACCCAGTCCCGCAACATTGGATGGAAAGCGTTCGGGATCGCGAAGCGCCGAAGCATGGCGACGCTGAACTGCCTAGCTTTCCGCCAATTTTCTGCGCCGCTCGGCGGCGGCAGCGGGGGCGACGTGACCGACGATCGTCTGCACGCACGCTGACAGCCGGCGGGCGGACGGCCGCTAGCCTGCTCGTGGTAACTGATGCTGCGGCAGCGGCTGATAAGACGGATGCGAGGCGGATGAAATTTAGGCAGTTAGGAAGCGCAGGCATTGTTGGCGATAATTTCCGCACTTCTAGCTGAAAATCTTATCGGAGATGACGCCAACAGTGGCAGGCGGTTCAGTATAGCAGCACGCAGCAGGACAGTAGCCGCAGCAGCAGCAGCAGAAGCAGCAGGCAAGGAGTAGCAGCGGCTGGCAAGCAGTTTCAGTAGTAGGAGATAGCAAGCGCAGCAGCACGCGGCAGTAGCGGCGAGCAGTGAGAGCGCAGCAGCGCGGCAGCCAAACAGTAGCAGCAGCAGGAGTAGCAGCAGTAGCGGGACAGATTAGCCAGCAGCGCAGCAACCAGTAGCCAGGAGTAGCTAGCAGCAGCAGAACAGCCAGCAGGAGAGAGTAGCCAGCAGCAGCAGCCGGCAGCAACAGTAGCCAGGAAGTAGCCAGCAGCAGTAACAGAGCAGCCAGCAGGAACAAATAAATAGCAGCAACAGCAGCCGGCAGAACAGTTAGCAGTGAGTAGCGAGCAAGGAAGTAGCGCAGAGCAGCAGCAGCAATAGCGTAGTATAGTGCATCAGCCAGCCCAGCAGGTGAATCGGTGAAGAATTTAGATGGCGGACAAAATATTGTTGTGATTGTAGCTTCCCTAATTGAAAAATAATTGGAAACTGTTCGCTCGTTTTCATGCGGAGTGACAGGCCGACTTTTTAAATCTCTCTCCCCGACAAGCTCTCTCTCTCTTTTCTTCTCGTCTCTGTCCTTTCTTTCTCTCTCTCTCTTCTTTCTTTCTCTTGTGTGTGTATATGTGTGTGTGTATGTGTACGTGTGTGTGTGTGTGAGTATATATGTATATATGTGTGTGTGTGTGTGTGTGTATGTGTACGTGTGTGTGTGTGTGAGTATATATGTATATATGTGTGTGTGTGTGTGTGTGTATGTGTGTGCACGTGTGCGTGCATGCGTGCGTGCGTATATTAAATTGTATATTTATATAGATATATCGTAGAGCTATACGCTCGCGTGTTATCTCGTATATGACTATAAATATATTTAATGCTCCCGTCTCTGCACTGTTGTTCTCGCAACCATGTGAGGAGAGCCAACGATGCAATCACTGACCGACTGTGTTATAAACACACGAGCCTATACGCAGTTAACGAGAATCAAAATGCTGCACTAAAATAAAATTGTCGTTTCGCCGAATATATCGAAAGCTGGTTTGATTTTATGCGGAAGTCACACCCCGAGAATGTCATATTAAGAAGCTGCTGCTGCTGCTGCTCCCTGCATGCTGCTAAGTGGCATGCAGCGACATTTCGGCTAAAATTGTCTCCTAAAATTCCCCTAGACGCCCATCCACCGCCTGGGAGTCTCCCCTTCTCCCCCTCTCGCGCGACCTAACAATATATTTAGCCTGCAACCAGATATAGACTTTTCAAAGCCAGTAAGCTTTTTTTAATAAAAAAAACGATAACCGAGATACTCGGGCTTTAATGTAATTGAATAAAATCAAAACCCCATGCACTTTGTAGTACTGTCTCTCACGATTTATCCTCTCCTGCACGTATAAATGCCGTATAAACACTGCTACGGCTGCGTCCACCCGGCAATTTCCTACAAACTCGCATTGCATCACGAGAGGAGGGAAAAAATGGCGCGCGCGCGCGCGCTAAAGTGTCCCATATACGGTTTAACTGCTATGTCATGGCCTTAAAAACGTTCGGAATGGCGTTTTATAGTGTAGAAGCAACCCGTTCTACGAGCTGCCTAGTCGAATACGGAGCACGCACGCGCGCGCGCGCACGCACGCACGCATGGCGATGCGGGATTTGCCCGCTTACAATATGAAGTATGTATATTGATACTGCTGTGTATAGAATGCGTACTATATATACGTGCCATGGCTGTACCTATAGCGTACGCATGCTGCGTTGATATCAGACGTGGGTTCCGTGTGCATCTACGGCGTGTTCTAAGTGAACGTGTTAATGGTTGGAGGAAGGCAGATTGTTACGGCACTTCTTGCCGTGTGTGAGCGGCAAGCAGAACGACGTAAACTGTATACTGTTTCGCTATACGTGTGATGTGCTATCAACGTGGTTTATTTACACCTATATTATATATATATATATTCTATGTTCTCTACCATATATATATATATATATATATATATATATATATATATATATATATATATATATATATATATATATATATATATATATATATATATATATATATTATATCCAACCAATATTATATCTACCCACATACACATCAAGTGACTAGCGCAATGAGACACACGATGCGCTGCAGCATGTCGAACACACCTGAATTTAAACAGAGCTGAAAACGTAATAACCACACGGTAGGGCCTACCTATCTTACGGAGCATTATCGAGTGCTGGCAACACTCCGCCGTTACTAATGCACCTATAGTCAATTCTAACGGTTGAACAGAGTGGATGCTGCAGTCTTTATAAGTTTGCGACAGGTTCAGAGGCTCAGAGGTTCGGCTAATTCGATAGAATCCCATCGCTGCACCGCGGTTGCGTATGGCCGCTGCTTTGACGACGCAAAACAAAATGGCGGCCACCGGGCGCTGACCCGATCAGCGAATACAGTAGCGAATACTGCGAACTCCGCGCAAAAATACCGTATTGCGAGAGGACCTAATCGAATTTTATGACACAGCAATATCACAGCGGCTAGACGTGCCTTATTATTTTTCAAGATGGCGCCGTGCGGTGCGCCTAGACCCGGACTTGAGTCGCAAACATAAATTATATAATCTATGATGGCCATAATACAACATGACGACGCAAAATGTCAGCGCGCGTGCGCGTCGGCTGGGCTGATCACGTGTCTTACCTTCTCGTTCTGATAGGCTGTGACGGCGATGAACGACGTCTCCTTGAAGACATACGTGCGGAACTGACTCCATGGTAGCTTGAGTATGTCGTTGGCTCTCACCAGGTGAAATCTCGGCTGATACTTGTGCATGGAGTTGAGAATCGTCTGCGGAAAGATTCGAACGGCTGCGTTACTCATTACGTCATGCCAGCGCGTCCGGTGCCCACGTCACGTGCGCGGCAGACGACAACAGCATTTTTCGAGCGTCGCCATTACTCGCGAATTTTCCGCATTTTCCCGCCGCAACCCCTTCTTGTGACGTAATGATCCAACCAACAACTACTACCCCCCAACAACCACCCACGCACACACACACACACATACACACACACACACACACACACACAGCACGCACACGCACACGCACACGCACAAGCACGGCACACGCACGGGTCGCACACCGCCACGCCACGGCACACGCACACGCACACGCACGACGCGGTGATGGATCGAGAGCACACGCACACGCACGCACGCACGGGCACACACACACATCACACACACATACAACACACACACACACACACGGCACGCAACGGCACGCCGTACGCAACGCCCGCCAGCGCACACACACACACACATACACACATCACACTACATACACACACACACACTTCACCCACACACACACAGTAGCACAGGCACACACACACACACACACACACACTCGCACTGTTATGCGTACATTGCGCTACGTAAAATTATACGGTTCGGCGAGTTCATAAGCAGCATATAATTCAACACTGCTACTTGACTACGACCGCAGGCGGCGAGGCAGTTTTACCATAATAAAACGCGTGATGAGCGCGCGTCGCCGAGACGTCGCGACGATATCTCGGCAGTGCGACGGATTAACCGTCATCCGAATGAGGCGTCCATAACGTGACGTCTTGTCGCGTGAATAGAATCTGACTTCTTAGGTGTCTGGTCTGTGTGTGTGTGTGTGTGTGTGTGTGTGTGTGTGTGTGCGTGCGTGCGTGTGTGTGTGTGTGTGTGTGTGTGTGTGTGTGTGTGTGTGTGTGTGTGTGTGTGTCGCCGCCCTATGACAGTTTGACATTATCTGTCGGGATCGGCGTCGAAACGACATCTAAACGTAAATTGTGTGAATCATGCCGATGACGATGTCGCCGTAAGAATATATGTGCATGTAAAATTAAATTTAAAAAACAGAGATATTTACGTTTAATATTGTATTTTCAAAGACGCAGTAAGAAAAGATTTATTTGGCATGGCGGTTCTACCTTAGCGGAAAATTTTCTCGCGGCCAATCTTGACGGGGGAGAAAAACTATGGATGAATCATATCGTGTTCAAGATATTTTTTTTGTTATCACATGATAGTAATAGTTAGGTTCGCTATGTCGAAAGTTGAACCTTCGTTTAAGTATTTTTTTTATGGAGATTTGTAAAACTATATATCTTTTACATACATTACGCTCGTCAGAATTCGAAAACAAATGTTGCCATTTGATCCGAATTAAATTTGACGGCCATCTTGGATTTTTCATAACAGCATAACATCGTTGTAGTTATAGGTTGTATACGTTAACCGCACACACGCACACCATCACACACTATCATTCACTATCATTCACACACTATCATTCACATACCATCATTCACATACTATCATTCACACATTATCATTCACACACTATCATTCACATACCATCATTCACATACCATCATTCACATACCATCATTCACACACAATCGTTCACACGCAATCGTTCAGACACTACAGTCAGACATATCTATATCGTCATTCTCACTACGCACGAGGACATAGCGGTATAGGTGCAGTACACGGCTACTGACACGGTAGATGAGGTATATAATCGTAACAAACGA
>NW_014579971.1:2214-4839 GCF_000485595.1 Priapulus caudatus | reverse complement strand
AGAGAGAGAGAGAGAGAGAGAGAGAGAGAGAGAGAGAGAGAAAGAGAGAGTAAGAGACAGAGAGCGAGCGCGGTAACGCGGTATAAACCCGCTATACGCGCATGCGGCCTCACAGCGGATGAAGCCCGCCTCCCATCCCTCGCTCTCTCTCATCTCTCAGGGATGAATCTGCTTCCCACCCGCACCCTTGCTCTCTCCTGCAATCTCTGTCTGTTTGCAGCACGGATGCAGGGATAACACCCACCCCTGCACCCCGCTCTCTCTCATCTCTCACGAAAGAAGCTCCCCCCTCGCCCCGCACCCTCCGTCTCTCTCCTCCGATCTCTCTCCGCATGCAGCAGGGATGCAGGGATAACACCCCCTCCCCCTGCACCCCGCTCTCTCTCATCTCTCAGAAAAGAAGCTCCCCTTCCCCCTCCCCCCTCCCCCTTCCCCCTCCCCCCCTCTCCCTCCCCCTTCCCCTCCCCCCCCCTCTCCTCTCTCCCTCCCCCTCTCCTCTCTCCTGCGATGATAGCTTCATCATTTGCCGCAGTGATTTATGCGCGATGTGGCGACCGCGTGACTGTTTGTTTACGATACTAATGGCGGCCGCTCTCGATCGCTCCACCACCGCCGCACGCTGGCAGACGACCGCGTGTGCGCCACCACCGCCGCACGCACGCACGCACGCACGCACGCACGCACGCACGCACGCAGACGAACCACAGCGCGTGTGTGTACGCGCCGCCGCCGCCGCCGCTGCTGCCGCTGCCGCTGACACCGAACGCCGTAAATTGCTCACGTTTACGCGCGAAAATAATGGCCGTAGTGTTGGCTGCTTCTCCCTCCGCTCTCACGGCGGCGGCGGGAGGAGGTGATTTAGTGGTCGGTTAGGAGAGGGAGGAGCCGCCGCCGCCGTCATCTCAGCGGTGGTCCGAGTCGGCCCGCCGACGTCGTCCGCGCGATCGCTGCCGACGATAAGGGAGTCGTCTACGGTCGGAATCGTCATCGTCTCTCTCGCTCTCATGTTCGCAAATGGCCGCCGTGCTATCGAGCGTGGCAGCATGCAGACGATATCTCAGCAGCAGCGGCGGCAGCAGCAGCAGCAGCAGGAGAGAGTGTAGCGGTGTGATGATATACGCCGCGGTGTTGCTACTGGGCGACGCACACGCGCGCGGGCGGGCAAATAAACGGTAGCAGACGCGGCGTTTGACGATATCTATATATATACGTGTAGCTAGTGCGCAAAAATGTGAAATTGCACGAGGGAATCGTCTGCGCATGCGCGTGCAGAACGCGATCGCAATGGCGTCACGTGATCATTTCATCCACCTTTCTCCCTCCCTCGCGCTTCCTCCCCTTCTTCTCTCTCCTCCCGCCCCTCCCTCCCTCCTCGCTCTGCTCTCCCCTCCTTCCCATCCTCCCTCCCCTCCCTCCCTCTTCCTACCTAACTCCCTCCCTTCCTCCCTCCCTCCCTCCTTCCTCCCTCCCTCCCTCCCCTCGCTCCCTCCGTAACGGCGGCAATGTGAGTAAGACCTCAGCAACATGAGTCACGAACCGCGTTTTTGTCTGCGCTTTGCACATTTTTTTGTTGTAAAAATGTTGTTGTTTTTTCTTCTTCTTTCTGCGGGAGCCGATACGAATCTATGAGTTATTAAGCACGTCGCAGCGCGTTACGTCGCTACACACGCGCGTGTGAGGGGTTGGAACGAGCTGGAACTCAAAGAGAGCAATAATTGTTCGAACTTCTACTACGCTTCGCCCCTCCTTTTCTCTCTCTCTCTCTCTCTCTCTCTCTCTCTCTCTCTCTCTCTCTCTCTCTCTCTCTCTCTCTCTCTCTCTCTCTCTCTCTCTCTCTCTCTCTCTCTCTCTNGATAGAGCGGGGGAGGGAGAGAAGGGGCGGGGAAGGGAGAGAGACCGCGAGGAAGAGAGAGCGCAGGGGGAGAGAGAGGTTAGAGACAGAGAGAGAGACGGAAGCACAGAATAGGAGAGTGTGGGAGAACGAGAGGGAGAGGGGGTGAGGAAAGAGGAAAAGAGAAAAAGATGATGAGAAAGAGAGAGAAGCAGATAGAGAGAGAGAGAGCGGGCGCGAGAGAAAGCGAAAGACGGGTAGAGAAGCAGAAAGTCTGGGAGAAGAGGAGGAGGACGAGTAGAGGAGGAGGAAGAGGAGACGCCTCGACTCGCACACACACACACACAAGTCAATTACTGCCGGCCAGCGAGTTTACAAAGCGATGTGGAAACGCGGCCCCCAATAATTGATCAAATGACGTTGATAACTCGTAAAACTCATGAAATATTCAGAGGTCTCCGACCGATGTGCGCGCCTCCCAGCGGGCGTTATCCGCGACAAGGTATGAAAGAAATAACGATAATCCCACAGCAGCCGACGTCGCGCTCCGACGTAATTTTCAAGATTTTTAGTAATGGTGATTTTTCTCTCTCTCTCTCTCTCTCTAAAGAGTTTAATTCGGTGGGTAATTTGTCGTGTGGAGTGACGCGTATATGGCCTTGTGCAGAGATGCTCGCGCGCGAGAGAGGGAGAGAGAGAGATGGAGCGAGAGAGAGGAAGAGAGAGAGAGAGGGGGCGAGAGAGGGCGAGAGCGAGAGAGAGAGAGAGAGAGAGAGAGAGAGAGAGAGAGAGAG
>NW_014579971.1:0-629 GCF_000485595.1 Priapulus caudatus | reverse complement strand
CTCTCTCTCTCTCTCTCTCTCTCTCTCTCTCTCTCTCACTCTCTCTCTCTGTCTGTCGGCTGCTAATTCGAACGAGCGAGAAAAAGATGGCTGATTTTAAGCCATCCGTTTTAGTGACGGCATCTGACAGTCTAGCTCATCGAAACACAATGCCTGCGCATCGCGCATTCATACTCCTGCGATTGATAATAGAGCAAATTAAACACGGAAACTGACAGTTTTGGGGTGGGCATGGGGGTGTACGGTACACCACCGATGGCGCCAGTGTGCGCGTGTTGCCGACACAAACTACACTGTTTAGAACGCGTACAGTTATCTGCCGTTAGAATTAGCAACGTCGGTGTAATAACAATCCCCCCCGCACCTCCCTCCTTGTTCAAGGCGCCATCACGATGGACTGGATGTGAGTTAAGTATGCGTAAGTCTACATCCTACTTCGTATAGAGCCATGACAAGAAGCATGCACAAGGGAATTTCCGACGGGGAGCGCGGAATCTTCTATCTTCTCGTAGATAGTGATGATAGCGATGTATTTCTGCTGCCAAAGTCATCCGACCCGTAGTGTGTGTGTGTGTGTGTGTGTGTGTAGTGTGTGTGTGTGTGTGTGTGTGTGTGTGTGTGTGTGTGTG
>NW_014579970.1:20100-21149 GCF_000485595.1 Priapulus caudatus | reverse complement strand
CCTAGCTATAGGATATAGCTATATATAGCTATATATAGGATATAGCAGCAGTAGCTAACATCGGCTTCCTTAATTTTCTCTGCAGCTGAGGAGAAGCCAGGAGAGACACCATGGGTTCATCCACGAGCAAGTCGCTAAACAAGAAGAAACACAAGTCGCGGACGTCGAGCGGAGACGGCAAAGAGCACACCAGGGGGCGCACCCACTTCATGCTGTTCCAGAGTAAGCCAGATCAGCGACGACCGTCAGGTGTCGCTGGCGGCGGCGGCGGCGGTGGATCGTCGGCAAAGCAGCAGCCTCGCTCTCGCGGTATTATGGGAGGAATGTGATCTCCCCCCACCCTACCACCGCACCACCGCCTTCTGGCTCATTTCTGTGGTTTTACGAGGGATTTTTAACCTTCCCCTGCCTCCCGCCTCACTCTCGTGGTTTTATGGGGAGTCTGTGACCCTCCCCCCGCATCCTGTATCACCTCCGTGGTTTTACGGGGGATCTCTGACCCTCCCCCCGCATCCTGTATCACCTCCGTGGTTTTACGGGGGATCTCTGACCCTCCCCCCGCATCCTGTATCACCTCTGTGGTTTTACGGGGGATCTCTGACCCTCCCCCGCTTCCTGTATCACCTCCGTGGTTTTATAGGGAAGTTTGTTTAACCTTCCTCCCGTAACATGTTTGGAGATATATGACTTTTCCCATCTCACCCAGCATCCTGTCCGTGGCATTGTGAGATATTGTAACCATCCCTACAGACTACAGCATCCCTACGGCGATATTGTGGGAGATATATGACCCTTCCTCTTTCTATCATCCCTCTCGTGGCAATGTGGGAGATACACACCCCTCCATCTTCCCAGTATCTCTCCCATGGCATTAGAAAGGATACGTGAACCTTCTCCACTGTGGCATTGAGATATTTCAACCATCATATATCTACATCGATCTATCTATATCTACATCGATCTATCTATATCTACATCGATCTATCTATATCTACATCGATCTATCTATATCTACATCGATCTATCTATATCTACATCGATCTATCTAT
>NW_014579970.1:12946-19898 GCF_000485595.1 Priapulus caudatus | reverse complement strand
CAGGTAAGTGTACTTCTAACTAGAGCCTAGACATTCCATGCTTACAATTAGAGTCGGGATGGCCTCATGGTATTGGCTTGACCTTATTCGTATTTTCATGGTGCTAATTAGACTTGCTATTTGTGTCAGATGCATCTTACTAATTCATTGGTAAACTGTAGCTCGATCTTCGCATGCAGCAAATCTATATATATAAAGTTGTTCAGCCGAATTAGTCCGTACTCGCATAACTAGAGAACTCCGCAACCTAAAGGAAAACTAAAGATACTTTTAGAATCAGCACGTCTGGGCGGTGGTTCTGGCTGAAACAAAAATTTAAAAAGTTAAAAAGTTAAACATTCACAAAAAATTATATTGGTCAATAGATGGCGGTTACGTACGTACACACAACATCACGTCTGAATCCATGGCGCAGTGGCCTCATCACTAGAATATCCGTCTGCTACACCTTGATTGCAGTGATTATTGTTTGGTAACAACAACTAAACTATTTGTGCTACAGCCCAGGTGAACACAGTCAACATAGTGAACAGGTGAGAACTCAATCTATCAAGCGTACAGGCTGAAGTCTTGGCTAGGCTGAAGAAGCTTATTAATATTAGTACTGAAGCTGAAAGTACTGAAAGCTACTCACTGAACTCAGAAGTGAATACTGAAGCTATAACTCTACTGAACTTAAGCTAAGCTGAAGCTAATTCATTAACGCAAGCAACGCGGTTGATATGATTTCAGCAGCATAAATATTGTTACAGTAACATTAGCTTCTGTTCCTCCTGTTGGGACTGTTCCTGGACATCCTGTTCCTCCAGTGGAACCTAGAGTTCCACTGTAACATTACAGCCTCATACATCCACACATGTACACATTTTTCTAGCAAACCCATTTCACTTCTTTCTTAACAGTAAAACAAATTAATGTTTAACCCTCCTCTTGCAGGGTCACTGCGCTTTGACCTGTCACCTCCCATTTCGCGCTCATGATGGATTCCCTTCCAATCACTCTATACATAGAATCAAGAGCGGATAATACCTTAATGTATTATTAGCTCTTGATAGAATATGAAGAGTCTAGGTCGATCTGCTGACATTTGTCTCGCAATTCCGTATTAAGAGGGAAATATTACTTAATTCCTTAATTAATTATTTATTTATTCTCCTTAAATTAAGGGGGAAATGTTCACCCTCCATTTACACATCTTCACCTTTTACTCTTGAGCCCAAAATTGAACTGTATGTGGCTGCCTCTCTCACGGGCAGCGCACTGCATCTCCGCACCCTCGCAACAGTCAGACGTGCAACGAGAGACCCTGAGGCCCTGCAGCACTGATACTAAACACTGGCAACACATGTAAAATATAGATGTAACCCTCTTTAATTCCCATTTTACCCTGGTCAACGCCGGGCATCCAGCTAATACTATTACGATATATCAACAATCATCCTGCTATAGGGTAGAGTTCCCATAGGTGGGACACTCGGTCATGTTGTATACTGGTTCCATCGGCAGGTAATATACCTGAACGACGCCTTCGAGTTGTACGTCGCAGTTTCAGCCGCCGTCGCGTCATCCAACATTAATGGCCAATCACTTAACAACGTGCGGCGGCATTTCTTCGTCTACTCGCTCGCGTACGATCGTCTGCCACCCCCCGAAGCGCTATAAATCCACACCAGGTGGCAATACTGTCGGAAACATTGCTAAGCTAACGAGTTATGTTGCTAAGTTATTGTTTGCTTAAGTGAACATTAACACGTGGGAAATTACTTGCGGCAAATGATAATATAACGATGAGTATATCAGCTCTTGAGCATACAGCGGAAAACAGAGATTTATTGAGCGTACAACAGAAAACATGGAAAAACTCTACAGAATGCAAGTGCATATAAACTTTGCAGCATGCAAGAGAAAACATAGAAAACTCTAAGAACCAACAGGAGAAAACATAGAAACACTCTACAGAATACAAGTACGTATAAACTTTCCAGCACACAAGCGAAAACATAGAAAACTCCAAGAACCAACAGGAGAAAACGTGCAAGAACTCAGAACAACTACAAAATTCAGAAGAAAAACAGAAATACAGAATGTTTCTGACCGCACACCCCTAGTTTACCAGACACTGAGCTTATTAGTACATGAGCTAAGAGCCAAAACTCAGATGAATTATGCACGTTTTGCAAATATTATTGCACTTATTGAAAAAGCATTATATTAGCTGCAGGCTAATCGACTCGGATGGATGAATGGCTGGCTGTGTGGTAAAACTCCAGTCTGTATTCATTCATTCATGATGTTATCTTTTCTGTCCTGTCAGCACTCCTACTGGCAGTAGAAACAGCACCATGGCCAGCAGCAGCAGCAGCAGCAGCAGCAGCAGCGGTAGTACCAGTAGCAGCAGCAGCAGCAGCGGTAGTACCAGTAGCAGCAGCAGTAGTAGTAGTAGTAGTAGTAGTAGTAGTAGTAGTAGTAGTAGTAGTAGTAGTAGTAGTAGTAGTAGACTAGTAGTAGTAGTAGTAGTAGTAGCAGCGGCGGCGGCAGCAGCAGTAGCAGCAGCAACAGCAGTAGCAGCAGCAGCAGCATGACCAGTAACAGCAGTAGCAGCAGCGGTAGTAGTAGCAGCAGCAGTAGCAGCAGCAGCAGCAGCAGCAGCAGCAGCAGTAGCAGCAGCAACAGCAGCAGCAGCAGCGGTAGTAGCAGCAGCAGCAGTAATAGCAGCAGCCGCAGTAGCAGTAGTAGCAGCAGTAGCAGTAGCAGCAGCAGCAACAGCAGCAACAGCATCAGCAGTAGCAGTAGCAGCAGCAGTAGTAGCAGCAGCAGCAGTAGTAGCAGTAGCAGCAGCAGTAATAGCAGCAGCAATAGCAGCAGTAGCAGCAACAGTGGCAGCACAACACTGCGGATGCTGCTGATGCTGATGCTACTGCTGCTGCTGCTGCTGCTGCTACTATCGCTGCTGCTGCTGCTACTGCTGCTGCTGCTGATGCTGCTGCTGCTGCTGCTGCTGATGCTACTGCTGCTGCTGCTGCTGCTACTATCGCTGCTGCTGCTGCTACTGCTGCTGTTTCTACTGCTTGTCAGGCGGCATCAATATGATGATGTAAAAACGAAAAATAGTGAAAGGATGAAATTTTGATGTGGGGTGGGGGTGGGGGCGACCCAGCTTATATAAACCTGTGCTCAGAGACAGAGAGAGAGAGAGAGAGAGATGTAGAAACAGTGTGGGTGAGAGACCAACAGAGAAAGAGCAATAACGAGAAAGCGCGAGATATAGTAAGAGAGAGAGAAAGAGAAAGAGGGGGAGAGAGAGAACGAGAGAGAGAGACAGAGAAAGAGAGAGACAGAGACAGAGGAGCTTACTTCGCGACCCAGCCAGCGGAGACAGACAGCAAACTCAACAACAGACAGATCATACAGAGCGAGAGAGAGAGAGAGCAAACTCTCTCACATATTAGTACGCACACTGATCTCTGTGTTAAGTGTTTCGCTTCAAGGCTAGAGGCGGCGAAACGATGGAGAGAGCGAGACGAGGTAGGTCGTTAACAGAGAAGAGAGAGGGAGAGAGAGGCGAGCAGGGAGAAGAGAGAGAGAGAGAGAGAGAGAGGAAAGGAGCAGAAAGAGGAGATGAGAGAGGGAAAGAGAGAGATTAGGAGAGCAGGGGGAGCGAGGTAGGTCGTAAAGGCTTGTACCCGCACGCATAGTGAGCGATATACGAGGCCACGACGACAGATATATGCGGGTTAATGGAGTTTGAGAACAAGAACGCGATATAGGCAGAGATACGCACGAACATATATAGCGCAGACGCCACAGGCATATAAATAAATAAATAAATAAATATATATATATACATATGTATATATATGTATTATTATATTGTTATATATATCGAGAGAAGAGCGACGAGAAAGCAGAGATGGATGAATAGATAGATAGGATAGATAGATGGCATGGATGGATGGATGCGCATGGCAGGTGATGATGAATGGATGATGCGATGATGGATGGATGGGATGGCATGGATGGATCGCGATGGAGGATGGATGCATGCGATGGATGGATTGAATGGATGATGGAATGGATGCATGATGGATGCGATAGGTAGATGCGATGGATCGAGGATAGATAGTATAGATGGATTGATAGGGCCGGCATAGATAGAGACATATGGAGAGAGAGAGAGAGAGAAGAGGAGAGAGAGAGAGAAAGCAGCAGAGAGAGAGAGAAAGCAGGAGCAGGAGAGAGAAAGCAGAGAGAAGCAGAGGAGACGAGAGCGAGAGAGAGAGGAGAGAGCGAGAGCAGAGGCGAGAGCGAGAAAGAGAGAGAGAGAGCAGAGAGAGAGAGAAGAAAGAGAGAGAGAGAGAGAGAGAGAGAGAGAGAGAGAGAGAGAGAGAGGAGAAAGAGAGAAGAGAGAAGAGAGAGAGAGAGAGAGAGAGAGAGAGAGAGAGAGAGAGAGCGAGAGAGAGGAGTGAGAGGAGAGAAGAGAGAGGAGGAGAGAGAGAGAGAGAGAGAAGAGAGAGAGAGAGAGAGAGAGAGAGAAGAGCAGTGGTGATTCAGATCGACATTTTGAGCTGAATACAATGACCGCAGCACGCCAGCAGCAGCCAGCCAGCAGCCAGCAGCATGCAGAGCAGTAGCTACAGCAGGCGTAGCACCAGCAGCCAGCAGTAGCAAACTAGCAGCAAGCCAGTAGCAGTAGCAGAGTAGCAGCAGCAGTAGCCAGCAACTGGCAGCAGCAGGCTAAAGCAGTAGTGAGTAGCAGCAGTAGCAGCAGTAGGAGCAGCAGCAGCAGCAGTAGCACCAGCAGCAGTAGCAGCAGTAGTAGTGGCATCAGCAGCAGCGCCAGACAGCCGGCAGCACCGAACCACCACAGCCAGCAGCAGCAGCCAGCAGCCAAGCAGCAGCACAAGCCAGCGCCAAAGCAGCAGAAGCAGCAGCAGCAGTAGTAGTAGAGCAGCAAGTCAGCAGCAGCAGCAGCAGCCAGCAGCTACCAGTAGTAGTAATAGCAGCAGCAGCGCGTAGTAGCAGTAGCAGCAGCATGCAGCAGCAGCCCAGCGAGCAGCAGCAGCCAGCAGCAGCAGCAGAGCGATAGCAGGCAGATAGCAGCAACAAGTGGCCAGCAACAGTCGTCGTACGACTCACAGTAGCTCCCCTCACACCTATTTAGCACTTGTTGGACCAACCCTGTACAATGGTTGTGTTCGTGTTGTGTGTGGTTCGTGTCGTGTGTGCTGTGTGTGTGTGTGTGTGTGTGTGCGGTGTGTGTCGCGTGTGCCCGTGCTGCTGTGCCGCTGACGCAGGTCGTGCTGTGTTCGTGCGTGTGTGCATACGTGCGCTGCGATGCGTGGGCAGCGTGCGCGTGTGTTGCCTGATTGGTTGTGCTGTAATTGTGCATGCTTGCGTGCGCGTGTGCCAACATGACTAATTAATTCTACAGCCACAAAAGCTAACATTCACACTACAGCTCTACAAATTGCTGTCAACCCAACCAGATCTCATCACCTAACTAGACAGAGGCGCACTCACTTGAGAGTGCATTACCTCCCGCCAGCGACATACGCCATACGCCAACGACTCACGAACACACGAATAAAGCGGCCAAGACACACCTGCAGCGCACAACGACCGACCGTAACGACAAACGACTTTCAAAAAATTAGAAAACTAGTTCCTATGAGCATTTGCACATGACGCCGACGACAACTGCGCGCACAACCTAGCGACGACAAAAAATATTTAGAAACGTTTCTCTTTTCAGCGACTTCTCGCCGGGGACACTTTACAAAATGGCCCAATCACAGCCGTTTGCCATCGGCCACGTGACAAATTATATTATCTCGATACATAGAGCGTTTTTAGCAGAAATTATTTAAAGCAGCAAGCAGGAGTTTTTTTGCCGTTCTCTCATGGTGCCACTGCAAACTGACACTGTGGAGTGTGCGGCAGCTGCTGGTGACTTTGATCGTTACGCCGTCGGTCGGTTCGTCGCTGCAGTGTGGCTGCGCAGTCGCCTCCGACTTGTCGTTTGTTCGCTTACGGCGGTCGCTGTCGCCTGCCAGTGGTGTCTTGGCGGTTTAACGCACGCATATACGCCAGCGTACTGACATGTACAGCTGTCTTGCTGGCTTGTGCATCGCTGCTCGCTCGCTAGCAGCCGCTCGTTGTCTTTTGTTTTGGCTCGCTCACATGTAGCACGCTCGCTGGCCGCCTGCGCTGCTCGCTGCGCTGGCCTGGCTCGCCTGCGCTCGCTCGGCCGACGCGCTAATATCGCATCGCCGCGCGAACACACGAACGCCCCACGAACCGCCACGAGCAGCGATCACATAACACTCCTCCAACTGCGTCTGGACGGTCATGGTAACTACACGCATGCCTCACCTACACAGCTAGGCTAGCAGGTAGTAATGACAGGATCGCTACGCAGCTAGACAGAGAGAGGGCAGAGAAAGCAGAGCAGAGAGAAGCAGAGAGAGAGCAGAGAGAGAGAGCGAGAGAGAGAGAGAGAGAAGAGAAAGGAAAGCAGAGAGAGAGAGAGAGAGACGAGAGATTGTGTGAGGAGAGAGAGAGGAGAAAGAGACTGAGATGAGAGAAGACGAGGAGGAGAGAGAGAGAGAGAGAGAGAGGGAGTGAAAGAGAGAGAAAGCAGTTGTTAATACAGGCTTCCTTTTCTCTGCAGGTGAAACAGGGAGACATCATTGGTCCACCTAGCTACCATACATGTCTCACCATACCTAACCCTAACCATAACACCAACACCTATACTAACACTAACCCAACACCAACACCCACCATAACCTACACAGCCAGGATCCACCTAGCTATAGGATATAGCTATATATAGCTATATATAGGATATAGCAGCAGTAGCTAACATCAGCTTCCTTCCTTTTCTCTGCAGCTGAGGAGAAGCCAGGAGAGACACCATGGGTTCATCCACGAGCAAGTCGCTGAACAAGAA
>NW_014579970.1:3484-4578 GCF_000485595.1 Priapulus caudatus | reverse complement strand
ACAGCGTCAGCATCATCAGCAGCAGCAGCAGCATCATCATCAGCAGCAGCAGCAGCATCAACAGCAGCTGAGCAGAACAGCGTCAGCATCAGCAGCATCATCGACAGCAGCAGCAGAACAGCGTCAGCATCAGCAGCACTTTCCAAACATCGGCCTTTCTTTCGTGTTTTTCATCCGCTTCGCTTTCGTTACCGTATCGCACAAATAATTTAACATTTAGGTTACAATACGGTGCAGTAACAGTACGCAGCCAGGTGCAGAACACAACAATGGGCAAGGCACGTGTTAGACTGTGCTTGTTCGTATCAGCACCCAGCCTCCCTCCATCAGTACCAACTCGCAGCTTCCCTCCATCAGTACCAACTCGCAGCGTCCCTCCATCAGTACCAACTCACAGCCTCCATCCATCAGTACCAACTCGCAGCCTCCATCCATCAGTACCACCTCACTGCCTCCCTGCACCAACTCAAGCAGGTATAAGTGTACGCGAAGTACGTCTGTAGATAATTATTTATTTAACGTACCTGTACACTTTCATCAGCTCCTCTCTCTCATCACCTGATGAGTCACCCTGAGCTGACAGCAGGTCTGCTAAACTCAATACTGCAAAATACAAACAACACAGTGTAAATGTCTGCAAAGAATTGCAATGTCTGCAAAAAATTGCAATGTCTGCAATTTTGCAATGTTGCAAATTTGCAAATGCCTGCAATAAGCGTAAAAAAAACACTTGTTCCCTTGTAAAAACGTGATAAAACCTCCACCTGAACAAAAAAATCCCTCCTCTGAACAACACATGAGGCTGACGTTCTCTCACCCTTCATAAATACATCTTTCCCCTCTTCCTTTCCTTCTTTTTTTTCTTTTCAGTGTTTCTGCTATTTCCTTTTCAGTTTTGAGTTTCCTTCTCCCACAATGAACATTTTCTACCCATCAAAAATAGTATAACAGTGGCTACGTATTATAAAAAGAATCCTTGTTGAGTTCCCTCCCTTCCCATTCTCCTCCGCTTCTTCATGTCTCTCCTTCCTCTCTCTCTCTCGTCTCTAAATCTTTCTTTCATCATCTTCGCCTCTCTGTCTCTCTGTCTCTCT
>NW_014579969.1:9934-23070 GCF_000485595.1 Priapulus caudatus | reverse complement strand
CCTCTCCTTCCTCCTCCCCATCCTTCTCTCCCACTCTCTCCCCCTTCTTCCTTCTCCTCTCCACTCTCTCGCCTTCTTCTTCCTCCTCCCCTCCTTTCTCTCCCACTCTCTCACCCTCTTCCTTCCTCCTCCCCCACCTTCTCTCCCACTCTCTCACCCTCTTCCTTCCTCCTCTCCCACTCTCTCGCCCTCTTCCTTCCTCCTCCCCCTCCTTCTCTCCCACTCTCTCACCCTCTTCCTTCCTCCTCCCCCTCCTTCTCTCCCACTCTCTCCCCTCTTCCTTCCTCCTCTCCCACTCTCTCACCCTCTTCCTTCCTCCTCCCCCTCCTTCTCTCCCACTCTCTCACCCTCTTCCTTCCTTCTCTCCCACTCTCTTCCCTCTTCCTTCCCCTCGCCCGCTGTCTGTGCACGCACCTTGTCCTTTGAATTGACCTTCGAAGCCGAACTGGTTCTCCGCTTGCCCGTCGGTATCTTGTAGACGCGGAACCACTCGACGGTAGCGTTCAGGAAACCCGGCATGTGCTTCTCAACGTCCGTGATATCTGCAAGCACACGCAGCGTCAACAAAGTGAACGTGATTTAGAACGCGATTTAGGGCGTTTGTTTGGTCGGATCCACGGATCTCGATCCACCGAACCCGACCCTGCTAGCGAGGTGGATTCGAAGGGGATCCAATATGGCGGCCCGCGCTCAGCCAACACAGCTTGTTCTTTGTTATGAACCATCCCGTGATAGGTCACATCGAAACGCGAACCGTTGAAAGTGAGTTTGTGTTTGTTTGGGGCGATCTGGGTCAAGTGATCCTGATCAGACGGATTCATTCCAAACAAACGCGCCCATAGAACGTGCGTATGTGACGAGGAGACCTGCCCGTCTCTCTACGAGGTGTGCGGACCCACTGCCTTTAGTTTATTGCCTGTGAGTTTGATAAGCTAATCGATCGATGCTACTGCTACTGCTACTGCTACTGCTACTGCTACTGCTACTGCTACTGCTACTGCTACTGCTACTGCTACTGCTACTGCTACTGCTACTCTACTGCTACTGCTACTGCTACTGCTACTACTACTGCTACTGCTACTGCTACTACTACTACGAGGACGCATCCAAGATAGAGTTCACAATGCCATGCCATTTGTCCATCATCAATGTCTGCATGTCCGCTATGTCATGCTTTGTCATTACTGCATTGCAAGGGATATCCAGCATGACATAGATGCTATCAAGTTATGAAGTTAACTATGATGATCCGTGTGCAAGGTTAAGAGTAGTGATGGGAATCGGCTGGAATTTCATAATCGATTATCGGTTTCCCTTAACCGATCGATAATCGATATAAATCGGATAATCGGTTAATAATAGCATAGATTTAATTTAATCTTACTTTGTATATATACAATTATACATAGCTCATTCAATATTATCATGTTTTATGATCATGTATTAACTCTGTGAAGGTTGCTGTATGTATATCAATGTCTGTTCCTATACAGTATTTAATCAATTTAAAAAGAAATGGTTTAAATGCCTTTAACATTAAAAGTACTCTCGTAGAATTAACATTAGTTGTAAGTGTTATCGTAGCATTAACATTAGCATTAACTTTACGATGTTTCTGACAATGGGCCCCTGCAGGACTTGTGCTCTACTTGTCATATCAATTCACACATCGTGAGTACAGTTCCTTGTTTGTTTGTTTGGTAATTCGATAATCATTATTTGTTTTTATAATCGATTATCGAATTTGAGACTACAATCGATCGATTTTCGATTATAATCGATCATCGGGACATCACTAGTTAAGAGTACACTCAAGCTTTTGCATGGGTATTACTTTAATGACGAGTAAACGTTTATTGACTAGTGAATCGAATCAATCATTTTCATAGATGAGATGTATCTCTATGCTCAAGCCAAAAAAAATCAAGAAATTTCTAGCATCTAACTATGTGACAACACAAATTTGAAATTTTAATGTAAAAACGGTCTCACTCTGTAGCCAATTAACTTTCACTGGCATCATTTTACGTCGCTACAGTTTCATTACATGATTCGTTACTACCGTTTATTTCACATCTAACGACTAATGAATTTCTTATTTATATTTTTACCGTTCAGGTCTTTTGCCAACGGATCTGTGACATCAATGCAAATCACCTTCCAGTCAGTCTCGCCTGAAACATCCCACATAGAAGATAGATACAGGGTAAGCTATTCAGGGGCTTTAATACAGAGTTAACGAATTAAACATCGAATCGATCCATATTCTGTGAGCAGTTCTGACATACAGCCGGAGTTCAACCGTCGGCGCGATTTGTGTTGCGATACGTTACAATGTGCAGGTGTGGAATATTATTTAGGCCATAATAAAAATATTGATTGTTTGGCCTCACCGACCATCCCACCAAAAAAGGGGGGGAAACTCAAAATTTGTTTATTGATCTTTTCCATTCTTTTTTTTTTTTACAAATTGTATCACTTGTACATTATACAAATCTGTAGGCAATACATTATACGTACCAAGCAAAACACAGATTCAACATAAAAGGTATCTCCACACAAGCACACCCGAGCATGTAGACACCATGCTGAATTTGTAAAAGACCCCCCTCGAAAAATAAAATAAAAGCCTACCTACCTACCCAAACTTTTTGCGCCTGCGTCGGGTGAGGGCAAACAAAGATTTTTTTAATTGTGCTTCAGTGCGATTTGTGTTGTGATATGGTACAATGTGTAGGTGTGGGAGCAATATTTACCTTCGTCGATCAGAGCCAATGTTCCTAGAATCTTCACCTGTATCACCTGCCCTCGCTTGTGCACCTACATGCATCAACACCACCGTTAGCAGTAATGTATTGAATTATAATGTAATGTAATGTAATGTAATGTGATGTAATATAATGTAATGCAAAGCAATAAAAAAACAAAATAAAACAAGAGCCGCAGAGCGTCTGGGCTCATCTGAGGTCTGTTGCTACGGTTATAAATGTAACATTTAAGTCATGCGTAGTGACACCTTTGTAGGCGCAGATATGCAGATACGCAGTTGCGTACACATCATTTCAGCAACCTTCTGCATTCTGCATACCTCCAAATCCCATTGTTGATACAAATCGCGTGCCTGAAATCCTGTTTATGGTGGCATTGTGACCCTAACCCTAACCCTAACCCTATTAAAAAAATGTTAATTGTTGTAAAAATTATTTGTTGTAAATAAATCATGTAAATATTTGCATTAATTAGAAAAAATAGTTAAATGGATAAAGATAGAAAAATACAGAAAACAGGTAAATAATAAAAAATCTGATGGAATTCCAGGCTTTCAGATTTGAAAAGTACAGGAGGACTACTAATGACTCCCCTAGGACACCATAGGGGGTCTTTTCACGCTCCATAAATCACACCCTTAAGAGGCATGATGGAGAGCTCCACTAAAAATCACACCCTTAAGAGGCATGATGGAGAGCTCCACTAAAATCACACCTTTAAAAGGGATGATGGAGAGCTCCTTGAGGCTCTCCATCATGCCTCTTGGGGTGTGATGATGGATCATGACCAATCCTCAGTCTAGAGTGAAATCCAAAACGAAAATTGGGATGTCATGTCAATCTACTGATTATCATTCATCTTCACCTTCATTCATTCAATGGCTTCGTCAGGATTACATTAATTCTTTCATCCAACAACCCAACACTAGCACACAGATTAATAAAAGAGTTGATCGGATGTAAAAATAAGCTTGTTTTATTTATTCTGATTTCCCATCCTTAGAGATTCTAATCCATGTACCTGCAATTTCAGCACAAAATGTCATCACAATCCATCACAAACTAGCCAAATTACTTTTACGTAGTAGCCACGTATGTAGCCCCTCCAGCCCTACGACTGTTCACGTCGGCAGAAAACACTTCTCGCCACGTATAGTAGAAAACGAGCAGGTAACTTGTGGCTACCGTATAGGTACCTGATTTTGGACGCTGTTGTTTAGTTGTATTTATATATATATATAAACCAGAGGGTAGTAACCAGACCTGTACCTCTGCCATACGTTCAGTTACTTACACACCACAAATTATTTGTGTGTTGCTAACCTTTTTGTACCCCCCTACATTGAGAACTCTATGGAGCGCTATTTCAACATAATAGACATACTTTTGACGCGCGATTTCAACCACTTTTATGAGGCGTGATGATGCGCGCACCATGGCACAATTTCGGGTGAAACAAAAAAGTTTTTCACTCTGTCCATTACAGGCCTGTGAGAGCTTGACTTTGTAAAAAGAGGAAACCCCAGAAAGGCGGTCGGGGGGGGGGTCCTCCCCCCAAAAATTTTTGTTTTTCGAGATGCTCTGTGGTGCAATCTGAGACCTCTGGAGGGTATATATAGGTTGTTTAAACTTGGTCAGATTGATGCCTTTTTATGGTGACATCCAGTTTTTGACACCCGGTAAAGCAGTATTTGACTGTCTGGTAGTAATCTTTCCTCTGTGCTTTTCCGTTTTGGCGTGGTCTTGTAGTGCAACTGACCCTCGGTTTGCATAGTTGATTTCCTTCCGACAAACGACACAATATGCGTGTCCATCTGCTTTTATTTTCCTGATCACCTCGGACAATGGCATCCCCTCTACTTTTATCTCCAACCAGGTCCATTTCCACGGATTTTTAATGCCGGGATCAAGCTTTGAAACGTCCGAGATTCTCTCGACAACATCGCATCTCAATGCTGTCGCCATCTCAAACTCAAACTCCCAAATCCTTATTTATAGACTGAAAGCAGCTCCTTTTGTACAGATTTTGTAATACATAGTGAGACTAATGTTTAAAGCTAACACCAGTTTAATTTCTACGTATTTAAGTACTGCCATCTACCGAAAATAACAATTTTTTTTTTTTTTTTTGCGATTTTTTTTTTTTTTTTTTAAACGAGGAAATGAAAATAAAACGCGAGAATGCAACTAACAAAACGAGGAAAACCGCGGATCCGCGGAGATTTCACAGGCCTGCCATTAGGCCATGTCCTCAAAAAATGTCTGATATCTGACCTTTCCCCCACTGCCCTTTGACCTGTGACCTCCAATTTCGCACTGGTGGTGGGTTTCCTGCCCATCACACTATACACTAAATATTAAGAACATAGGTCGATCCGTTAAGATTTGTGCCGCAATTCCGTATTTCCTCCTATACCTTAAGTTAAGGGGGAAATATTCCCCCTCCGTTTACACATCTTGACCTTTGACCCTTGACCCCCAAATTTGTCATCCCGAGTCCTTTCCACGATCCCCCCCGACGTCCCGAATATCGTGACCGTACGTCGAGCGGTTAAGATTTGTGCCCAACTGTTGACGGACGCACGGACGGATGGCCGGACGCTTGGACGGACGCACGGACGGACAATCATGCGATTCTACAAGCTGCATCTGACTACGTCAGATGAGCTAAAAAACACCACCGTTAGCATGGCAAAGCAGGTTGTGTGCACAGGTGGCAGCACCTTCCAACCCAATTCAAAATCATGATAAAACACAATAAATTTTGCACAATATACAAGTTAAATCACGATGTATAACGTCAAACGACCTAGAATACGGCATTATGAAATTCCAGCAGCTTCCAGATTTTCTATCTAGAGAGCACGTACGAACCCCGTTCTTACCTTGTGACCGATCCCGTTCCTACCTTCAAGGACCACAATGTAAATAAGTGTGCTAGTCATGCTTTAATTTTGTGTTTATATTCTTGGTAGTTATCCAATTTTATGAATTCAGAATTTTATTGTAAAAGTACGCCATGTATTGTATACGATGGATAATTGCCCAAATAAAAAAATAAAAAAATACCTTGTAACCAATCTCGCAGACGTCAATAGGGTCGTTGTCGCCCATGCATTCCGTCGCCTTATCCGTGTGGCTTGGATCCTCCCACGTCTACAAACAGATCACAGCAAAATATGAGCAATGCACAAGTGGTGATCAGACGTACGAAGCTTCACCTCTGTGCCACCCGGTGGCAGCACCGTGTCGTACGTTGGCTTTTTATCCTACACCTTCACCACTTTAGTTTCAAAAATTACCGCTAGGACGCTGTCAGTGTTGGGGGAGGAGCTATCCTACCCGGTTACATGGGGTACATGTATCACTGACCAGGATTCAGGTGCCCTGACTGAGCAATCCCTCCCTCGCAATCCCATAATGGTTGGATTTTTAATATCTTTGCAACTTTTATTAGTACAAATCTTATAACATATGATACGAGTAACGTGGCTGCTGTAAAACTTGTAGTAAAAAAAGCGTTCCAAATAGTTGTAACGGAAATCTACTTGTGGCAGTGGTAGATTGAACCCATGAGCACCCTTTTCAACATCTGTCGTAGAGTTTGATCCCAAAGCTGAAGGTTTCCGAAGTATTTTGAGTGGTGGTCCCTTGCGGTAATTTTTGAAACTAAAGTGGTGAAGGTGTTGGATAAAAAGTCCTTATCGTTCGCTTCGGCTCGTCACTTTCTGAGAAAATGGCAGACAGAAACGTAGACAGTAACGTCGCTGCACAATCGCGGAAATATAGTTTGCCAGTACACTGGTGGTAATTTTTACAAGCGGGCGCTACTCAGTTATCTAATGCAAGCAGGTATAATAAGTACAGACAGTTATCTAGCTGCACAAGTAAACACACAAAGTAAACAGTAGGTAGATAAAATAAAATACCCACAGACATTTACTCTCACACATGCACGGACACACGCACGTACATGCACGCTCGTGTGCATGCACACGTGCTTGCTTGCACACACATGCACGCACGCACGCACGCACGCTCACACGCGCACACACACACACATAATGAGACACAAGGTTTCAGACATTAATTCTGCACTGGCTCACCTGTGGCAGTGCGCCGTAGTTCCAGATGTAACCGTGGTGAGGGAAGCAGTTGTTTACGAAGCGCAGCTTTCCCTTCTTTATATCTTGTTTGATGGGATTCATCTTGTCCTTGGTGTCAATCTGACAAGGAGAAGGTGTGAAACGATGAGACGGGCGGCACGTTACGCTGCGTCATCTTATGATGCGTGTGGGAATGGTAACATCCCAGTTGTCCTACTCCCACCTCATCTACTCTCAGAATCGGCAATATTCCCATTTCGCCTACTCCCATTGTACTACAATGTACATTGTACAAGTTGTGTTCTCATTATTTGTACCTATGTTTTGCTTCTGGTTCCTGTAGTCTATATATGCCAATCAAAACCATGTTTTATTATTTATAAATGATTATTTAGTGAACAAACCGATCGTAGACGAAATGGGAGTGGGGTAGACTTTAAGCGTAGACGAATTGGGAGTAGGCGAAATGGGTGTAGGTCAACTGGGAATTTTGCTGTAGGCGAAATGGGAATTTTACCGTAGGCGAAATGGGAGTAGGCCAATCAGGAATAAACCGTGGGAATATTAAATGTTATTACATGTTGTCTTACACTGTGTGTTGGATTATTACATGTTATTACATGTTGTCTTACACTGTGTGTGGGATTATTACATGTTATTACATGCTGTGTTACACTGTACGGGGGATTATTACATGTTATTACATGCTGTGTTACACTGTGTGTGGGATTATTACATGTTATTACATGCTGTGTTACACTGTGTGTGGGATTATTACATGTTAATATTACATGCTGTGTTACACTGTATGGGGGATTATTACATGTTATTACAGGCTGTGTTACACTGTGTGTGGGATTATTACATGTTATTACATGCTGTGTTACATTGTGTGTGGGATTATTACATGTTATTACCTGTTGTATTAAGCTGTGTGGGGGGTTAGTAACCGTTATTACCTCCGCCCAACGGAGTTGGAGGAGGTTATGTTTTCGCTCTCGTGTGTTCGTGTGTTAGTGTGTTCGCGCGATCGATATTAGCGCGTCAGCCAGCGAGCCAGCGAGCCAGCCAGCACAGCGAGTCAGCGAGCGTGTACATGTGAGCGAGCAGCAGCAACGAGCGGCTGCTACGAGCGAGCGAGCAGCAAGCCAGCAAGCGTGTACATGTGAGCGAGCAGCAGCAACGAGCGGCTGCTACGAGCGAGCGAGCAGCAAGCCAGCAAGCCAGCATGTACATGTCAGTACGCTGGCGTATATCGTGGCTTATTCGTGTGTTCGTGAGTCGTATGGCGTATGGCGTATGTTGCTCTCCGTGAGTGCACTCTGTCTAGTTAGGTTTGTGATATATTTCGTGTGGGAATATTAGATGTTATGACGTGTGTAGTGTGCGTGATCGCTGAATAAATCATTTAACACAGCTAGATAGACGACATTTTGACACACACACACACAGACGCACATACGCATGCATGCCCACACTAACACGAACACATCGACTGAAGTACCTCAGCCTTCAAGGAAGTGTTGATCAAAGTTTGCTCTCACTAAAGGTTACTGCATTTTCCTCAACATTTGTTTAGCCAAATACCGACATTTCTCTGATTACGTCTCCCAACCCCCACCGACCCATCGCCTGCACGTTAACAGCATTTCTCGTGCAAGGAATGCGCAGAGTGTCAACCCACAGGGAAAGCAAGCCAGCTCGAGTCTAGAATCAGAGATATGCCTGTAGAACCGACTCGACTTTAAAAATTGTTCCGTCGCCAAACTCGCCATGTCTGCCACCGGTCATGCTCAACGCCACGGGCTATCCAGTCGTCAAGACCAAGTTGTTACAATCAGAGTCCACAGCCGATCTACGTAAATGCATAGCCGAGGCACATGACGACCGCTCAGCGCCCCAAGGGCAGTTGTCATAGACGCCACACACCATGATGGCTACATTAAGGTCGCTAGTTCGTTTTACAACAGGTTCTAGCGCGGCCAGCCCCCGCTGATGTGTTGTTAACCCCGACTGGGATGTTCACTCCTCAACAGCAGTGAAGTAATAGCTCTAATAATAATTAGCAAAAATAATAATAATAATGGAGTAATGGAGTAATAGCTCTAATAATAATAATCATTAGTGATATAATCACATTTTCACGAGCTGGCGAGGTGTTGCCATCACACACCAAGAAATTGCCTTAGCAGTCCAAGGGAAAAGATCTAAAGTATTCTAGGTCTTCTTCTTCTTCTTCTTGTCCTCTTGGTCCCCGATGGGACATAAGGCCGTTTCTAGGTCTTACGAAAGAGGAAACCCAAGTGGGACATTTATTTTGACTTCGCGGGACTACCTGCATTAGAAAGTTACTGTGCTTGGTGGAATGCGAGAGCGGGGCGATGAGACGTCAGGGGTCGAAATTAGAGTTTTATTTTGGTATCCATTCGGGATACCAGGCATTGAAATCTAGTATCCCCCCCAAAAAATAAATCTGGTATCCCATTTTTGGGATAGTAATTTCAACAATGTTGGTATCCAAAATCTTGAAATAGTAGCATTATATAGCAGCTAGTATCTCAATAATAGCATTTGAAAATTATTAATATGTAATGTAATTATTATATAAAAACATGAAAACAGATTCACAGATATGCACAGACAAGCTTATGAACGCAGTCAAATAGAACAGCCGATGACCATGTTATGGAATGGTGCAGTACAAACACGCACAGAGTCTGCAGCAGTTTGCAATCGCTGTTGCTAGCTCTATCACAAAATAGTATTTGTCCTCAAGTCACATGAAAATAATACATAGGCAGCCGCAATGACTCACTGACTATAATAACACAACTATCATAACATATTAAATCCCACAGGATAAATGTATTAGCATTAATATACTAGAGCACTCGGAGAGCACAGACCTCCGCCAAGGCAGCTGAATTCTCTCACTGTGAAATTTTTTATTAATTAATTAATTAAGTAAATTTTTTTATTAATTAATTAATTAAATAATTAATTGGATCCGGATCACCACCAAAATGTAATCAATTCTAAGTTACCCCATTTCTGACCTATCCTAACAATTTTATTAATTAATTAGTTAATTAATTAATTGGATCCGGATCACCACCAAAATGTAAATCAATTCTAAGTTACCCCATTTCTGACCTATCCTGAAAATTTTATTAATTGATTAGTTAATTAATTAATTGGATCCAGATCACCAGCAAAATCTCATCAATTCTAAGTTAGGCGATTTCTGACCTATCGTGAAAATTTTATGACAATCCGTCCATAACTTTTTCAGTTAGGCTGTACACAAACAAACCCACAAACCAACAAACACTCGCCGGTGAAAACATAACCTCCTGCCAACCCCTTGGCGAAGGTAATAAAAAATATGAAAACTTGTTTACAGATTAGATATGCACAGACCAGTTTATCGATGCAGTCAAATAGAAAAGTAGACTCTACAGTAGCTCTAGAACTATAGCCCCCGCTCCTGCGGCGGAGCGGAGGGCTACCGCTCTAGAGCTAACCCTACAGCTAATATAGCCATCAAAACCACAATCTGCACTACTGGCATTGGACTCAGATTCTGAGTCATCAGAATCTACATATTCAGCATTCTGGTCTTCTTCTAATGTACGTTTTATCCAGACATTTTGACGTGGTCGCCGAGTACGAACTGCTGAACTATTCCACAGATGTATTGCTGGGTCAGGGTTGTAGTATTTAATTTCTGAACTGGCTAATCTTATACGGATTATGGTAACTAGCTGGAACACGCGCTAAGTGCGGGCTTAGTGACTGTGATGCATGTGGTACCGACTGTTCAATACCGAGAGAGATAAGAGAAGAGATTGACCTTGACATTGACATTTAACTTCATTATTACATGCTTATTCTACTTACATTATTGGGCTTACAAAAAGGTCTGTACATGCAGCACAACGTTGACAGACGGCGAAATATTACAGCACAACATTCACAGACGGCGAAATATTAGCAAGGCAAAGATATAGCGCCCTTTATTTTCAGGTAAATCTTTACCATTTTTTTTGTCTTTTTTAAGCCCTTTTTACCGTTTTCAACCGAGTAAAGTTTAGAACCCGTCCCGTGTATTCATCGATCTCTTCTGTGAATTTGGCGCTATTTGGATCAAAACTGACGGAGCCTTACATACATACATACATACAACATTCGCCAAATTATAGTAAGATTACTGAATGAAAAACAACAGGCCTGTGAGTGTGGTTAAAAAAACAGGAACAAATCTGAAGCAGCAGAGTGAGCGAAGCGCATCCCTCCACAATGCACGCAATACCAGTGCTCAGCATATACTCCCGCGCCTAATCCTTAGTGGGCTGAGTGCATTCGCGTGCGGCAAAACACTCGCGTATCCTACCAGTACCATAGGCGAGCGATGTACCGATCGCCTGATATTGTAGTTCACTCCATGTGAGCGGTAAACTACATCATTAAAGGTATATATTGCGAATAAAATTCACCCCATGTCATAAAATTGCCAAATGTTTACGCCAAATGTTGCTCGCGTTCATTTTACATACGCCTCCACACTACACTGCAGACGGATTGTATAAAAGCCGCATTGTCTGGTTCGCTTGATTAGACGTAGATACAAATGTATAGATACAAATACCTAGATACAATGTATACACATGACATTTGTGTTTATCAACATCGGCCACGCTTATTACGCTTGCGCTTGCAAATATGCTATGCCTGCTGTATAATTGCAAAATTATTGGGTCGAGTGGATAACGCTAGTGGATAACGCTAGCGTGGCATAGTAAGGGTGCGCTCTCGCACTCTGCGCGCACTCGCTCAGATGCGCTGCCGTATAAAGTTGATAACTCAACAACCACTACCCCGATTTTGACGATTTTTTTTTATTATCTCGGCGAGATACCAAGCATTGAAATCTGGTATCCAACATAAGAATCTGGTATCCCGTGGATATCGGGATACCGCTAATTTCGACCCCTGGACTGTCAGTCTCACGTAAGATAGCAGAAGTCTGGGGCACTTCTGTGTCAAGGCGGCGCCCGTGTAAATGTTTGTTCGTGCTGCAAGGTAAACAAGGAGCACAACCACTAACCTTTTGCATGGTGATTACAAACTCCGGCGACATATATGTCATACTGTAAAGGGGTAAAAATTAGTTTGAAATTTTACAGGCCAGCCGGGCCTGTAGGCAAGGGATTTTACAGGCCCGCCAGGCAAATTTTACAGGTCGGAACAGTTTTGCATGCTGGGTGGATTTTCTACGGGCACGTGTCGGGCTTGTTAGTATTAGAAATGTCAGGCCCGAGCCTTAAACGGGCATGGGGCCTGCGGGCCCCTTAGGATTTCGACCCATACTGTATACATGCGTACTGGAATCAATGAGGGAAAGAGGTCTGCATTATTACGCACACTTCGCACAATGATGTCGTTTGCGACGCTGCAGAAAGTATCAAACTGGTTTATACATCTGCTGCCTCTTATACACACACACACGCACGCACGCACTAATGCACGCACGCACAAATGCACGCACGACCGCGAGTATGAATATGCGGCAAACACACAGATATACACACGCACGCACGCACGCACGCACGCACGCACGCACGCACGCAAGCAGTCGTGTGCATACACACATACACACAGTCATGTGCATACACACACACATGCACGCACGCACGTGTATCGCAGGCCGGGGTGGACACAATTAATATTAACGTCCACATTAATTCGTATTGGACGCCTGGGTGGACACAATTCATATTTAACGTCCACATTAATTCGTATTGGACGCCTGGGTGGACACAATTCATATTTAACGTCCACATTAATTCGCTTCCGTCCTAAAATCCGTCTTAGCCAATGAGAGCCGTGGATTTTAGGACGGAAGTGATGGATTTCTCACTTCCGTCCAGAATTCGTATTGGACGCCTGGGTGGACACAATTCATATTTAACGTCCACATTAATTCGCTTCCGTCCTAAAATCCGTCTTAGCCAATGAGAGCCGTGGATTTTAGGACGGAAGTGATGGATTTCTCACTTCCGTCCAGAATTCGTATTGGACGCCGGGGTGGACACAATTCATATTTAACGTCCACATTAATTCGTATTGGACGCCTGGCTGGACACAATCCATATTTAACGTCCACATTAATTCGCTTCCGTCCTAAAATCCGTCTTAGCCAATGAGAGCCGTGGATTTTAGGACGGAAGCGATTGATTTCTCACTTCCGTCCAGAATTCGT
>NW_014579969.1:4020-9924 GCF_000485595.1 Priapulus caudatus | reverse complement strand
GTAGGAAACGCGATATTTATGTATGTCGTCGTTGAAGTATTCAAGAGTGCCTTCAAACCACCCATTTTCATAATGAACTTTCACCCTACGGCCGCAAAATTCAACGTCATAGAATCGGTCATCCTCATTATCAATCCACTCGTCGCCGTCGTCATCGAGTGACAATGTGTGTCTGATGATCGAGCCTCACCATTATTCTTAAAAAATTCTTAAAATTTGGGAAATCAAGCCTCGATGATTCTTATAAAAAGAATTCTTATAAAAAAAAAGTGTACGGGCATCGGGCCTGCGGGCCCCTTAGAATTTCGACCCATACTGTATACATGCGTACTGGAATCAACCAGGGAAAGAGGTCTGCAGTATTACGCAATACGCACACTTCGCACAATGATGTTGTTTGCGACGCTGCAGAAAGTATCAAACTGGTTTACCAGTTATATTACATCTGCTGCTTAGCTCTTATACACACACACGCACGCACTAATGCACGCACGCACACATGCACGCACGACCGCGAGTATGAGTATGCGGCAAACACACAGATATACACACGCACGCACGCACGCACGCACGCACGCACGGACGCACAGTCGTGTGCATACACACATACACACGGTCATGTGCATACACACATACACACGGTCATGTGCATACACACATACACACGGTCATGTGCATGCATACACACACACATGCACGCACGCACGTGGACGCTTGCATGCAAGATCACACATGCATGTGCACGCATATTAGGGATCTATGGATGTGCACAGGGGGGTCCCTTCATGCATGCAGATATTTACCACAGGTAGTCATCTATCACTGTATCAGCATACTAGCTTCGTTAACCTAACGAGCAGCTCTCGGACCAAGCCGTTAGCGAGAATATGCTGAGCTGCTATTGACCTGTAACTGGTTAATTATGGATTTTTAGTATTAATCCACCGTAATAATTACTGTCAGCTTAGTTATGCCAGCTGCTACTTGGACTCACACCAAATACACTGATTGGCAATGTGTTTAACTTACAAGTGTGTAACTGTCTGATGACACTATCTCAACCCTAGACTCAACCCTACAAGTTAGGATTCAAAACACTTTTCATGACTTTTCAGAGAGCGTATACAGTTAGGTTACTATATAGTAATAATACATGTATTAAAACACAGGTAAGAATTGCAATTTCTCACAATTTCTCAAATTTTTTTTGAATCTCAGGGGGATATTTGTACAGGCCACCCCCCCTCCTTCAAGAGCGGGGGAAATGCATCCCCCCATCCCCCCCCGGGATTTACGCCCCTGGCTCAGCGCCCCAAGGGCAGTTGTAATAGACGCCACACACCATGACGGCTACGTTACGGTCGCTAGCTCGTTTTACAACAGGTTCTAGCGCGGCCAGCCCCCGCTGATGTGTTGTTAACCCCGACTGGGATGTTCACTCCTCAACAGCACTGGAGTAATCGCTCTAATAATAATTGGCAAAAATAATAATAATAATGGAGTAATGGAGTAATAGCTCTAATAATAATCATTGGTGATATAATCACATTTTCACGGGCTGGCAAGGTGTTGCCACCTCACACCAAGAAATTGCCTTAGCAGTCCAAGGAAAAATATCTAAAGTATTCTAGGTCTTCTTCTTCTTCTTCTTCTTCTTCTTCTTGACCTCTTGGTCCCCGATGGGACATAAGGCCGTTTCTAGGTCTTAAGAAAAAGGAAACCCAAGTGGAACATAATGCAGTCATTTATTTTGACTTCGCAGGACTACCTGCATTAGAAAGTTACCGTGCTTGGTGGAATGTGAGAGCGGGGCGATGAGATGTAAGATAGCAGAAGTCTGGGGCACTTCTGTGTCAAGGCGGCGCCCGTGTAAATGTTTGTTCGTGCTGCAAGGTAAACAAGGAGCACAATCACTAACCTTTTGCATGGTGATTACAAACTCCGGTCACATATATGTCATACTGTAAAGGGGTAAAAATTTGTTTGGAAAATTTACAGGCCAGCCGGGCCTGTAGGCAAGGGATTTTACAGGCCCGCCAGGCAAATTTTACAGGCCGGGAACAGTTTTGCATGCTGGGGTGGATTTTCTACGGGCCCGTTGAGCTTGTTAATATTAGAAATGTCAGGCTCGAGCCTTAAAATACACTTTTTTTTTTATAAGAATCGTACTTTTTGTTTTTGAGCCTCGTGATTCTTAGAAAATCGACATTTTGAGCCTTAAATAATTCTTAAATGATTCTTAAATAATTGTTGAAAAAATCGACTTATATTTTCATTAAAACTGTTAAATGCGATGGCATGTAAAACGTGGTGGTTGAACGAAAGAGGAAAATGCTAATATCCAATAAAAGAACCAATGTATAACACAACAAGAAAGTAATCCCTCCTTTTCCAAAATATACACAATTCGTTAAACTACAAGGTAAATATGACTTTCTAGCGCCGTCAATGTCGTTCGAGGCCCGTAAATAGTCCTCAGCTCGCGTGCGGGGTAAGGAAACGCGATATTATCCGTATGTCGTCGTTTGAATAAAGTATTCAAAGTGCCATTCAACCAACCGCATTTTTCATAATGAACTTTCACACCTACGGCCAGCAAATTCAACGTCATATGAATCTTGTCAATCCTCATATTATCAATCCACTCGTCGCCCCGTCGTACATCGAGTGAGACAATGTGTGTCTGATGAATCGAGCCTCACCCGATTATTCTTAAAAAATTCTTTAAAATTTGGAAATCAAGGCTCCGTATGATCTCTTATATAAAAGAATTCTTATGAGAAAAAAAAGTGTACGGGCATCGGGCCTGCGGCCCCATTAGAAATTTTCGACCCATACTGTATAACGATGCGTACTGGAATCAACCAGAGGAAATGAGGTCTGCAGTAAAAAAAAAAAAAAAAAAAATACGCAATAATCGCACACTTCGCACAATGAGTGTTTGCGACGCCTGGGCAGAAGAGTTATTCAAACTGGTTTACCGAGTTATATTAGCATCTGCTGGCTGTAGACTCTTAATACACACACACTGACACGTCACGGCACTAATGTCATCGCCGCACACAAATGCACGCACGGACGCGCGAGTATGCAGTATGCGGCAAACACACCGAGATATACAACAACGCACGCACGCCGGCAACAGGACGCACAGTCGTGTGCATACACACATACACACGGTCATTGTGCAATACACAACATACACACGGGTCATGTCAATGCATACACACAACACAATGCACGCACGCAACGTGGACGCTTGCATGCAAGATCAACACAGCATGTGCACGCCAATATTAGGGATCTATGGATGTGCACAAGGGGGTCGCTTCAATGCATGCAGATAAATTTTACGCACAGTAGCTCATCTATCACGTGTATCAGGCATACCTAGCCTTCGGTTTAACACATAACGAGGCAGCCTCTCGGACCAAAAGCGCGTTAGCGAGAAATATGCTGAGCTGCTATTGACGCTGTACTGGGTTAATTATGGATTTTTAGTATTAATCCACCGTATAATAATTACTGTCAGCGTTAGTTAATGGCAGCTGCTACTTGACTCACCCAAATCACTGATTGGCAATGGATTTAACTTACAGTGTGTAACTACAGCAACGCACCGCACGTTGCACAGCACGCACGCACAGCTACGCACGCCACGCACACACAAACACACACACACACCACACACACACAGGTTACACCATGCAACTACATATATATATATATATATTATAGTATTATATATAATATAAACACCTGTCATGCTATATAATTATAGCGGACATTTTATTTATACCAATATTTGTATAGTTAGGATATGGGATATTATATATTATACACCTCAGTGGAACTAGCCTATAGTATGCACTAACCAATGCTAACAGGAGTGCATACGAAATACAGGGAATTTAAATATTAAAACCATAAAACAGCAAAGGTGTACTGGGTTGAACATACACTTGGTATTTGGAAGCACTGGTCTATTGTAATAGTCAAACAGTTTTTTTTTTATCGCAAATAAATTCTTTCTCAAATCCATAATTTCGAGAATTAGCTAGTGTTTTCCCCACTTTTATGAATATCTACCGTTATTGCTTGATAACAAGCAAGTGATCTAGCAGGTAACGATCAAAATGCATTTAAGCAACCTCTAATTCACCAAAACAGTGCAAGTTTCGAAAATCGTCGATTTACACATGCCTTTTTCGTAAGTCTTGGATCATTTTGTAGTGCCAGACTATCGTCCATAGACTATACACGTCTCCAAAATGCGCACAACTGTTTGTTGGCCAAATTACAAGTTGACACATTTAAAGCAAATACTCGCGACTCGCTGGTTATATTTCATTGTGTTACGCATGTGTTCATATATATGGTAATCTTCTTGCTGATAACTGCCATAAAATCTTAGTGTTTTCAAGTTTATGTAAATCAGTGATATATACGCTTGTGAGGTGAAACGACTATATTTTAGCTTTATTTTAATTCGGAATTGAGGGCAATTTCTGAGTAAGAATCTCGTAATAAAAACTTTAATAAGAAGTGCCTAAGGCATCGGAAGGGTCTTATAAACAATGGAATAGGTACTATATATAGAAATATATGTACATAAATACGTGCACACATATCATGCACTGAAACCAATGTAGTACTTACATTGATTACAAGTACACAGACTTGGCAGGCCACAGACAGAGTCACAGTACAAACAAAGTTTGACAGCTAAGAAGTATCTATATATACCACATAGTGTGTTACAGGAGTGCGAAATTAACGGGAGTTTGCGAGTCAAATGACTCCCTGATTTTACTGTCGGACTCCCTGATTTGACTATGCAGAGTCCGTGTGACTCCCTGAAAATTCGCCTATCTTGCTAAACTAGTTTTGTTCCGGAGGCACGGCCCTGCCGGAATAACGTATAATTTTCCAGCTAATGTCCAAAGAAATATTTGGGCAGACGTGCAACTGCAAGTGAATCTAAAAATAAGCACATGTATGCGTTATTGTTAATCATTCTTTAATTTTGAACCTCAGACGGCGAGCGCGACAGTTAATATGGATTCTACACTACTTATTGTAGTATCAACTTGCCCACCAGCGTAGTTTTAAATATAGGAAACACTGCCATAAAAAACCATTGACAGGGGCTCCATTAATTTCATTTTTACTAATTTCCTTTAATGCCGACGAGCAAGGTGGTCAACAACTTTTTTACGCATATAACTGTAAGATTATATCTGTTGATTCAATCAGCACGTAGAATCGGCAGGAAATAAAAAAAACGCTTCCTTTGATACGAATTTAATTTGCGCTTGCGGCGACACCCATAGGACCGATCGTCGGCGACGGAAAGCGTCAACGGCAACTAACAGTAACAGTTGAAACCTGTTAGTTTGCCCACGACCTGTCGTCACAATCAGGTGTCATCCGATCGCGGTGATGTCAACAATCGCGACGCAAGGCGACGTTGCACACACACACTTAGTCTCACGTTCATGCTTCTCTAATCCTCCAATCTTAGCGTTCGTCAGCGCGGCACCTCCACCACCAGTGTTGAGACAGTCTTCTCGCTCATTGGCGAAAAGAGGTATGTCATGAAATGGGGACACAACGCTTGATCGTCCGATGTTTCTGTTTAATGAAACCACAACTGGAATTAATATTCAGACTCCTAATTTAGCAAGTAGCACTAGCCGCGTGTGCCATTACAGGCAATGCTCTAAAAGTCGTGGGCATTTGCAAGGTAGTGTTTTAGCAATCACAGCACACACTGCCATCCGTTAATAATTGATAGTTCAACTGAAAGTAAACACCCCAAACGGGTCAACGGATAGAGATGCTAGCGACAGGAACAAGCGACATAGACAAGGAGCAATTGGACAAGACCTCTACATGTGCCCT
>NW_014579969.1:0-4010 GCF_000485595.1 Priapulus caudatus | reverse complement strand
ACAGACTTGGCAGGCCACAGACAGAGTCACAGTACAAACAAAGTTTGACAGCTAAGAAGTATCTATATATACCACAAGAATAGTGTGTTACAGGGTGCGAAATTAACGGGAGTTTGGAGTCAAATACTCCCTGATTTACTGTCGGACTCCCTGATTTGACATATGCAGGAGTCCGTGTGACTCCCTGAAAATTCTGCCATACTTGCTAACTAGTTTGTTCCGGAGCACGGCCTCGCGGAATTAACGTATTTTTCCAGCTAATGTCCAAAGAAAATTTGGCAGACGTGCAACTGCATGAATCTTAAAAATAAGCACATGTATGCGTTATTGTTAATATCTTTAATTTTGAACCTCAGACTGCGGAATCCCTCATTTTGCCGCGAACTCCCTCTTTTTGAGGTTAGGGTTAGGGTTAGGGTCCGTTGGACTCCCGTGTTCAAAAGTTAATTTCTACCCCTGATGTTAGAAGACTGTTAACCTGGCAAAAATCTGCTGTAGTAGGAATAGTTAATATGGATTCTACCTACTATTGTAGTATAATTGCCCACCAGCTAGTTTTAAATAGGAACACTGATAAAAAACATTGCAGGGGGCTCATATATTATCATTTTTACTGAATTCTCCATTAATGCCGACGCAAGGTGGTCAAACAACTTTTTACGCATATAACTGTAAGTTATACTGTTATTCAATCGGCAGTAGAACTCGAGAAATAAAAATAAACCTTCCTTTGCATAGAATTTATTTGCGCTCGACACCCAATGGCCATCGTCGCGACGGAAAGCGTCACGGCAACTAACAGTAACAGTTGAAACCTGTTAGTTTGCCCACGACCTGTCGTCACATCAGGTTCATCGGTCGCGTGATGTCAACAATCGCGACGATGAGCGACGTTGCACACACACGACTCACGTTCAGCTGCCTTACCTCCATCTTAGCGTTCGTCCAGCGCGGCACCTCCACCACCATGTTGAAGACAGTCTTCTCCTCATTGGCGAAAAGAGGTATGTCATGAAATGGGGACACGACCTTATCGTCCGATGTTTCTGTTTAATGAAACCACAACTGGAAAATTATATTCGACTCCTAGTTTTAGCAAGTTAGCACCAGCCGGGTGCCAATTACAGGCAATGCTCTCGGTGGCATTGCAAGGTAGTGTTTTACATCCAGCACACACTGCATCCGTAATATTGAAGTTCAACTGAAGTAAACACGGGTTCAAGGATAGAGATGCCTCAGGACAAGGACAAGGACATGGACAAGGAGCCTCAACACGTGCCGTAGTTTAATACTTTGTAGGCATATTAATTTACAGAGTGGCTATTATGCGAGCAGCTGGACATATATCTGGACGCGCCTGCAGTGCACGCCGTCTTCGAATTTCTAAAACGCCGGCAGTTGTAATTTTCAGCGTTATCTCAAGTAAACAAGGGTTAGGGTTAGGGTTAGGGCTTAGGGAATTAGGAACTGCCGGGGATTTAGGAAATCGAAGACCGTGCCCGGCTTGCGGCATATAGCCACAGGTATAATTTAGGAAGTGTCTAAACAAGCCGGATCGGTTTCGGAGTTCCTAAAAAACATTAAACACTGGCTCTCTTCTACTGATTGGCTAATTTTGTCATTATTTATTTTTTTTTTATATATTTTTGGCTAATTTCTCTATTTTATTTTAGAATTAGGGATAGGGTTAGGGTTAGGAATTAGGGTTAGGGTTGGGGTTAGGTATAGGGTTAGCGTCTATATCAACAACAATTACAAGTTTGATCTTAGTGGCCTCAACGCGTAGAAGCTTCGCTTCGTGATAGTAAGGCGACCGTGTCTCGACCCCATAACACGTTTATTTACCTCTGTTTCGTTATTTCTTTGTAATTTTATTTGTCAAATATAATCTGCAATTTATTTGTTCTGTTACTTTTGTTTATGTCGGAAATTAAATAATATTTCTTTTATGTTTGCCATTTAAAAATTTGTGCCTATTAATATAATTGGGCAGTGTCTAAACAAAGACGGACCGGTATTCTGGAAGTCCTGAAAACTAAAACAATACCGCGCCTCTTCTTCTCTGATGGTCAGTTTCCGAACATAACAGTACAAGCTATAACTTATAAGGGAGTGTCTAAAACAAACCAATTCCGGTTTCAAAGTCCTTGAAAACTAAGACAACCGGCTTCTCTTCTACTGAAATGGCTAATTTTGTCACTTATTTTATTTTTTATTTATTATTTTTGGCTAATGTTTATTTTATTTTAGGAATTAGCGGATAAGGTTAGGATTATGCGCGATTAGGGTTGGGTTAGGGTTAGGAGTCATATATCTGTAAACTTTAGTCTGAGATGGACGACTGGTTTATTTAGGGGGAGCTTTCGATTCGTGATAGTAAGGGACAGTAAATTTTGGTGAACCCCAATAAGGATATTTTTTTTCCCTCTGCTTTCTGTATTTCTTATGTATTTTATTTTGTTTCTGCATTTATTTGTTCTGTATCTTTTGTTTATGGTATCGCAAATTAAATATATTTCTTTATGTTTTGCATTAAAAAATTTGTCCGATTATATATTTGACTGCTTATGTTCGGAAACTGACCAATCCAGAGGAAAATATATAATAGGACATTTTTATGCAAAACATAAAGAAATATATTAATTTCGAAACATAAACTAAAAGATAACAGAACCAAAATAAATGCAGAAACAAATAACAATACAAAGAAATACAGAAAGCAGAGCGGAAAAAATACTCTATATGGCGGTAAATCTGACGCGGTGCCTTTACATCACGAATCGAAAGACTCTTACTTGAGCAGTCAGACTAAAGTATAACAGATATAGAAACACCTTTACCCTAACCTATCCTAACCATAACCTTTCCCTAATTCGATTAAAATAAATAAATTAAAATTGCCAAAAAATAATAAAAATAACAAGTGGCGGGGTAGCGACAGCGCTCATCTAAGTTCTACTGCGGTGGACTCTGCTGGTGGAGTTGGTTGGCGATTCTAGTAAACCCTGTTCAGTCCCAAATGTGTTCACATACACGCCGAAACAGATGGAATGCAAAGGAACAGGAGTTGGTATCAGCGAACCTTCTCAAGGAATGTTCGTTGGGATCCGTTATGAAGTGCCACGAGATGGCCGCAGACGTACGTTTAACGTAGTCTTCAGATTTAAAGATTTGGAAGCCCTCCCATCGTACGTAGTAGCAACAACTATTTGCAAGACAGAATAGGCAAAGCACTGATGTCATTTAAAACCTACGCAGCCTACAGGCTGCCAATTAGAGAAAGCTTCGCCCACCATGTAACTCAATTAACGCCAGGCCAAAAACTACACAAGTTACCACACAACACATGCACTGCAGTAGGCCAATTTGCAAAAGTGGCATACGGTACATGTAACATACTGACAGTACAGAAATGCCATAGAAAATTATTACGATTTAAGCAGCATAACCTTCTTTAACCAAAATTTAAGCTTTTTGAAATTTCAACATGGTGACATTGTAGCCTCAATACATCCAGGCATATGCATTTAGATTCTTACTAGCAAAGCCCGGCAGATCAAATCTTTCTAAAACAGACAGTCCAAACAAACCATGTTTAAACCCTCCTCTTGAGGGTTCAAAGGTTATCGTGACACTTACTCTTCGCATAGTCAGCAGAAAGTTAGATTAACATGGTCTTTTCAATAATGCCNGTCGACCCGCCCCTTCGTCACGGTGTACCGTTACACGGATAGAGAGCGAGAGAGAGAAAGAGGCAGCCGAATAGGGACCGCACTTCATTACGTAATCAGGTTTGCTATAAACATTGATTTTATGACGAGGGTCTGAGGCTTAGGGAATCTACATGCTGCGCTGCTGCGAGCAGTAGTAAGGGCAGTAGTAAGAGAAGCAGCATCAGCAGCATCAGTAGTAGCAGCTTGTATGAAGTAGTAGTAGCAGTAGCAGCTTGCATGAAGTAGTAGTAGTAGCAGTAGTAGTAGTAGTAGTAGTAGAGGCAGTAATAGTAGTAC
>NW_014579968.1:22428-22776 GCF_000485595.1 Priapulus caudatus | reverse complement strand
AAAACTCTCACGCCCTCTAGTTTCGATTGCGCGTATTATCACCGCCCAGTTGTTTCCGCTAACGCATACACACTTGTAAACAGCTTATTCGTGCCAAATCCAGAGAGCTTAGCGTGGCAATCTTGGAAGGCAATTAATTGCATGTCGTCTGCGATCGCTATTGCTTGCGAGAGCGGGTCGTTCACTGAAGGCGGCGTGGCCCTGTCACTGCGAACACTTTGTCAGGGTAATAGCAGAATATCGCTGAGGGTGGGCTAGATAACACTAAAAGGCTAGCAGACATTAACAGAGGGCTAGCAGACATTAACAGAGGGCTAGCAGACATTAACAGAGGGCTAGCAGACATTA
>NW_014579968.1:20082-21502 GCF_000485595.1 Priapulus caudatus | reverse complement strand
GGCGGGTAACAGCGAACGAAGCGCGTGTTTGGTGCGTGTTTAGAAGCTCTACCGCAGACACGCGGGCGCGCAGACACAGTGAAAGAGTGCGAGAGCAGGAACTGACGTCAGTGTCAGATACATGCTGGCTGACACTTTGGGGAGGATGTTCTGAATTCTGCTGATTTCTGGAAGAGTTCGTTTGCCGCACGTGTGTTATCCTGACCCTGAGCTGCAGCTCGCGCTCACAGTATCTCGCCGTGCCTTTATCTCGGCTTGCTTACTTCACAGTACCACTCCATACTGCCGTACCTCATCGAATCTCACTGTGCCTCACCAGACTTCACCACACTTCATACTATTTCACCGTACCTCTCCGTACTTCACCGTACCTCTCCGTACCTTTCCATACCTCTCCGTACCTCTCCGTACCTCTCCGTACCTCTCTGTACCTCTCTGTACCTGACGCTACTTCACCGTACCTCTCTGTACCTCTCCGTACCTCTCTGTACCAGACGCTACCTCTCCGTACCTCCCCGTACTTCACCGTACCTCTCCGTACCTGACGCTACGTCATCGTGATGCACCCTATTACCACAGTAATGGCTCTCATGCGGCGCTTGGCTCGCTGAGTGTTCCGATCTGCTGCTCATATTTGTCCGCCGTGGGTGAGTCATCGTCCGTTGGCCGACGTTACGCTGTCGCTATCAACCAGGAGCAGCTGCTGCTGTAACAACGACAGACACATAGAGAAATACTGGCACACGATTCCCCTCGGTAGGGGGTCCAGTGCTGAAGGCAAGCAGACTGGCTGACAGACAGATAGACAGATAGGCAAGCAGGCAGGGAGGCAGGGAGGCAGGGAGACAGGCAGGTAGGGATGCAGGCAGGGAGGGAGGCAGGGAGGGAGGCAGGGATGCAGGGAGCCAGGGAGGCATGGAGGCAGACAGGCAGGGAGGCAGGCAGGCAGGGATGCAGGCAGGCATGCAGGCAGTCAAGCATGCAGGCAGTCATGCCCGCAGGCAGGCAGACAGGCAGGCATGCAGGCACACGGGCATTCAGTCAAACAGCTTGGCCTACGGTTGCCTAATATACGTCGCGTGCTGCTTGTCCGTCTGTGAATCGGCGATCGACTGACAACACTATATGCTATGACAGCAGGTCAGCAGGGGTGTACGTGGCGACTTTTGCTGGCGGCTATCTCTAGTGAGTGATTTCCGAGTGACAGACAGAGCATGGGGTAGTGCAGAATCATATAGGGGTTGCTTGAAGGCAGGCGTCTTCATACCGATCCGCTGCAAAGAGGCGTCGATGTCTGTGTGCGTGACACACACACACCAAGCAAAACTATTATTCAGTCGCTCGTTACGCTGATGAGACTATACGATGATTTCTCTAAATCCCGGCCCGATTCATAGTGATCTTTTAGTAAAATATTGAC
>NW_014579968.1:12863-18957 GCF_000485595.1 Priapulus caudatus | reverse complement strand
GTGTTTGTAAGTCTACAGCCAGCGCACCTAGCGGAAGTGAACTGAATCGTGCATGTTTTCCAGGGAGATTTTCCATTAGATTTTCTAAATATGTTTTTTTTTAACATATAACCCAATAAATAACAAAAAGCAAAGTGTTAGAATCGAACCTGATGCGTAGGAATAAAGCACGAACATTTTCAGCCGGATTCGTGCACGCGCCTAGAAGTTATGCAGGAACAAACAGAACGACACTACTCAAATTATTATATAGATAAACGAATTCTTCAGTCGGCTGAGTTATCATGAAAATGGTGTTTTGATGTTGAGTTCTGGTGAACAGTTGTGACGCACGTTTTCACGCCAGTAGCAATACGGGCCCGCGCGCATCAAATGTAGACGCTGAATGGAATTCGTATGTATTAGATGCGTGTACGGGTCAGCGGACGTGACATTATCATGCTGAGCAATGGATTCTTTGTTGAAGCCGCGGGCTTGACATCGAGCCATCAACGCTCGCTCTACTCATATTCTAACCTAACTCCGCTCATACCTGTCTCCCGACCTTCAAGTTACTTCCCCCCTCGCTTGCCTTCTACACCTGACTAAGCCTGAGGGGTGAACAATATAACCTTTGATGATAACTTCGGTTTTAGTAAGGCTTCGCGTAGATATCCGCTAGGTGTTCTTGGTACGCTGCGGTAGCCACCTTGTGCATTCGACTGCCCTCTCTTAGAGGTTTGCGTGATAGTGCTTCGATTACTTCCGAATTCCATCTCATATCACGCTATCAATATCTCCAGCCTCATTGCCATCACCGTCATAGTTCATATTTCCATCCTTTCCACTTTTGCATCTTCACTCTATCCCTATCCTTATCATTATCCGCATTCTTACCACCATCCCTATCCGCCATCACTATCACCAGTCCCATCCTTATCCCCAACCTCTCCCCCTATCCGCATCCCCATCGCATTCACCAGCCCAAGCCTATGCATAGATTGGCTCTTGTCGTTACGTTTTGATCGCATATGATAACGAGGCACCGTGATGGACCCATAGCAGCGTGCGATTATTAGTTTCATGATGTCAGTCCTCAAGACCAGCACACAATAGAGCTACTTAGTAGTCGCGGCATCTCTCACTAGATTCCTCACATTACTAGTGTGTCTCTCATGCGCTGCATGCAGTAATGAGGGAACTATGATTACAAGGACGATGGGGAATATATATATATATATAGAGGGTGTATGCACGCGCACACGCGCACACGCATACATTCACACACAAATACATACAGTCACACGCATACACACACGCTCACGCACACACTCACACTCACACACACACACACACAACACACACACACACACACCACACACACACACCACACACACACACACACACACAACACACACGCTGCGCGCCACACACACACTCTCACACACAAATACATACACACGCATACGCACACGCACGCACACACGCGCGCGCGCACACATACACTTACACACACACACACACACACACACACACACACACACACACACCACACCACACACACACACACACGCACACACATTTAACCTCTATTCTCATTCCGGCTAGTAGAGTAACTTAGTTTATACTGACTCCACAGATCTACCCTCTACCTTACACTACCTTACACTACCTTACAGTACGCTGCTGTGCAGTGCATTGCGGCGAAACGATCGAGGCAGAAGCGAAATTAATACGTGAATTTTTTTTTCTATCCCTCAGTGTCATCCGTAGTGAGGTGGTAGTGTAGTAGTCATCACGTAGGTTAATTTGTAACATTATACGAGTACGGTATGAAATCAAGCTGCACATAAACTCTACAATGTATCATACAGAGCACGAAACACTCTCAAATGTCGCCTCGTGTCTGCATTACGACGTGTGGAGTAAAATCGTGAGTACGCCTTGAGCGTTGAGCCGTAGTGTGTGTATCGTGATTCACGGTTCTCTCTCTTTTCTCCTCCACTCTCTCTCTCTCTCTTCTCTCTCCTCTCTCTCTCTCCCTCTCCTCTCTCTCTCTCCTCTTCTCTCTCATCATCTCTTCTCTTTCGCATCTCTTCGCCTCCTCTTCTCTCTCTCCTCTCTCCTCTCCTCTCTTCTCTCTTTCTCCCTTTCTCTCTCATCTCTCTCCTCTCCCCTTCTCACTCTCGCCTCTCTCTCGCTCTTTCGCTCCCTCTCTCTCTCTCCCTCCTCTCTCTGCTCTACCTTCTCCTCTCTCTCTTTCTTCTCTCATTTCTCCTCGCTCTCTCGCTTTCTCTCCCACTCGCCCTGTTGTCTCCCTCCTCTTCTCTTCTCTCTCTCCCTCTCTCTTCCCTCTCCTTCTTCGCTCTCACTCTCCTCTTTCTCTCGCATGTCTCGTTCTCCCTGCCTCCCACCACCTCTCTCTCCCTCTCTCCTCTCCCTCTCTTCACTTCTCCTCCTCTCTCTCTTTCCTCTCTCTCTCACCCTCTCACTCTCCCCACTCACTCTCTCACTCTCTTCTCTCTCCTCCTCTCTCTCTCTCTCTCTCTCCTCTCTCTCTCTCTTCTCTCTCTCTCTCTCCTCTCTCTTTTTCCCCTCTTCCTCTCCCTCTCTCTTCTTTACTCTCTCGCTCTTCCACGTTCCCTCTCCCTCTTTCTCCCTCTCTCTCTCCCTCTCGCTCTCGCTCTCTCGTTCTCTCCCTCTTTCTCCCTCTCTCTCTCCTTCTCTCTCCCCCCTCCTCTTCCCCCTCTCACCTTCTCCTTCTCTCGCCTCTCGCTCTCGTCGTTCTCTTCCCTCTTCTCCCTCTCTCTCTCTCCCTTCTCTCTCACCTCTTACTCTCCTCTCTTTCTACTCTCTCTCTCTCTCCTTCATCTCCTCTCTCTCCTCCCCTCTCACTTCTCTCTCTCTTCTCTTTTTTCTCTCCTCTCTCTCTCCCTCTCTCCCTCTCTCTCTCTCTCTCTCATCTCTCTCCTCTTTCTTTCGCCCCTTCTCTCCTCTCTTCTTTCTCCCCCTCTCCCTCCCCTCTCTTTCTTCCTCATCCCCCTTTCTACTACCCCTCTCTCTCTTACTCGCTCTCTCTCTTTCTCTCTCTCTTTCTCTCCTCTCTTTCTCTCTCTCTCTCCTCGCTCTCCTCTCCTCTTTTTTCTCCTCTCCCTCCCCCTCTCTTTCTCTCTTCCCCCTTTCTCTCCCCGCTCTCATCTCTTCGCTCTCTCTCTCTCTTTCTCTCTCTCTCTCTTTGTCTCCTCTTTCCCTCCCCCTTCTTCCCCCTTTTTCTCCCCTCTCTCGTCTCTCTCTTTCGCTCTCTTCTTTTCTTTCTCTCTTCTCTCTCTGTCTTTTCTCACCCCTGTCTCCTCTTCTCCCTCTCCCCTTTCTCTCCCCTCTCTCTCTCTTCGCTCTCTTTCTCTCTCTCTTTTCTCTCTTTCTCTTTCTCCCCTCCTTCCCCCTCTCTTCTCTTCCCCTTTCCTCTCCCCCTCTCCTACTCTCTCTTCTCTCGCTCTCTTCTCTCTCTTTTTTGCATCTCGCCTCTCCTTTTGTCCCCCTCTCTTCTACTCTCCTCTCCCGCTAAATCTCTCTCGCTCTCTCGTTCTCTCGCCCCCTCCCTCCCTACTACTCTCCCCTCTCGCTCTTTTCTCTCTCTCTTTTCTCTCTTATTCTCTTTTACTCCTCTTTCCCCCTCTCTTTCTCCCTCCCCCTTTCTCTCCCCCTCTCTCTCTCTCCCTCCCACTCTTCCTATCTCTCTCTCGCCTCATCTTCGCATCGCACACGACCGCCATCTCCGCTCGTCGCCAGCCTGCGGGGGGAGGGAGGATGCGTCGTGAAGCACTGCAGCGTCTTCATAGTTAACATCACATCGCGTTCCCGCATCTGATGAATTACCCGCCGAGCTGATTATCGGTGAAGCCGCAGCGTCCATCGCGCTTCGCTGCGCCGGAGAGAAAAAAAACGCTTTTTTCCGGCGATAGCACACGAGCGATGATCGAAACCCCGCGATGCTTGCAATTATCGACGCCAGATGGCGCGGGTTTCGTCATGCCCTTGCCGCAGGCGGTGGGAAGGTTACCGGAGCGGCCGGACGATGAGATACACTGAATTTCACAATCGTGCTGATTCGATGGCATCACAAATAAACCATTTGCATCAGTGCAAACACATCTATCTCTCATTACGGCTGCGTAAATATCGCATAGCTCGAGTCAGATACGCCAAGAACCAGTCTATCGTGTAGAATGTACACGCGCGGTACATGTATGGGCTCGTGGCCATTACTGCGGGGAAGAAACACATCGTTCATGCGCGCTCGTCTGTAGATACATCAATGTTGTCATCTCATGCAGTACACACATGCGCGCGCTCGTAAACACCCACGCACGCACGCACGCACGCACGCACGCACGCACGCACGTACATACAGTACACACGCACACGCATATGCACGCACACACAGTGCCGCTATTTGACTGCAATAAATACAGCATTATGATTGACGTTGAGAATAAAAATGAAATAAAAATCAATATTTCCTCTCTCCCTCTCGCTATGATAAGCTTATTGCAGCAAACCAGTTTTCACCGCGACCTAAGAATTTGTCGAGTGTGTATCCTGATTGGTTCGGATTGCGACGAAGCTGCGGTCGCTTACTGTAGATGGGGCAACTCTTGAGCCTTCTGGCTGAAGCAATGTAAACAGTTCCACAACGTAAACAGAGTAAATGCCTGGTTTGCCTAAAAAAATCTGGCGGGGACTCAACATATAGCGCACGTTAACATCGCAAACGTTTCAAGAAGATTATATGGAGCAAATAAAACACGCGCATTGTACGGAGCTGCGCTTGGCATACGCTAATCCCGCGCTACGCAAATAGCAGGTCTATAACGATTCGAGCCACACGTGAAGAACGCTTGCCTTAAAAGCTTCCCTCGTGTCTACATTCGGAAAGCGTCTCCTAAAGTATACAGAATTTTTGGCTGCGTCTATGAATGCGATAGAGAATCTAGAGTGTCTAGAATACATCCCCTGGACTCCTAGAGCCTTTTCAGGGCTTTTGCGATTTTACGATCAGCGCATCTAACATTTACTCATCCTTCATTGTTGAGCTGCGGTCTGGGTGAGGATGTTACTCATCCTTCATTGTTGAGCTGCGGTCTGGGTGAGGATGAATATAACGTAGCAGTAAAACATTCCCTCCCCTCTTAGAGCAGCTCTTTCAGGCGGCTACTCGGTATACGGGCAACAGCTCCTGTCGCTTTACAAATCTCGACGCAAGCATCAGGTGAATGTAACTTCGCGGGCTATAGATTGCTCGACGCTGCCTTCCCCGCCAGTCATCACACACACTCGCTGTCCGCCGCGCGCTCACACACACACACACACTTCGACAACCAAGGGCAGCCGGAAGCCGGTGTAGAGTAGTGTGGATGAACGCTTAGGAGAACATAGTGTCACACACACACACACACCACACCTGAGCACACATTGCATCACACACACGACAGGACACACATAACACACACACACACACACCAACTCACACAATCACACACAGTACACACAAACATATCACACACAGGCAACAGGGACACGGGCACGCACTCACGGCAGACGCACGCACGCACGCGACGCACGCACGGGCACGCACACACACACACACACACACACACACAGGCCACACACACACACACGACACACACCAGCACACACATCACACCGACACACCACACTCCACACACAGTGCACAAATACGCACTGCACAGCATGCGTATAGATAGAATAGATAGAATAGTGATAGATAGATAGATAGATAGATAGATAGATAAGATCAGATAGATTAGATAGACTAGATAGATAAGGCTAGCATAGATAGATAGATAGATAATTAGATAGATAGATATGATAGAAGAGTAGATAGATAGATAGATAGATAGATAGATAGATAGATAGATAAGAAATAGATAGATTAGATAGATAGAAATAGATAGAGTAGATGGATGGATATATAGAGGGGAGATAGATAGAGAGAGAGAGAGGAGAGAAGAGGAGAGAGAGAGAGAGAGAGAGAGAGAGCGGAGAGAGAGAGAGAGCGAGAGAGAAGAGAGAGAGAGAGCGAGAGAGGAGAGCA
>NW_014579968.1:9940-12838 GCF_000485595.1 Priapulus caudatus | reverse complement strand
CGCGCGTTGCGTGGATGTGTGTGGTGTGTGTGTGTGTGTGTGTGTGTTTGATGTGTTGTGTGTGCTGTGGTGTGTGTGTGTGTGTGGGGGGTGCGTGGATTGTGTGTATTGGCTGTGTTAGTGACGCATCTTCCGGCATGGTACGCACGCACACACCGCAGCCCCGCCTACACTACACACTCACACACACACATCGCACCGTCAGCGCGCACACACACCCACACACATCCAAACCATCACTACACACACACAACTCGCTACGCCGCGCAGCCACACAGCACTAACACACACCACACACGCAACAACACACTACCAACACACATCACACACACAACACACACACACACACCACACAACACTCACACACACACACACACACCCACACTACACAACACTACACACACTACACACACACGTACACACACACTACACACACCACAGCACATCACACACACACACACCACACACTACCCACACCCACACCCACACCCAACACCACTACACACACACACACACCCACGGCACACACCCACGCCATACCATGTGATATATTATAACGCGAATTGTTTACAGTAGTAACAAGCATACAAATGACACGCCAATACGTAGGCACAATGGCCCGTCACGCCGCATTTTGCGACAATGATTTTTTATGTTCATTTGACAAAGTCTACCTGCACAACTCTGTACGTAGAACGACGAGAGAAGGAGAAAGTCATTTGGTAGAGATCCGGGGAGAGAGCATGAATTCTGATTTTGATTGCCTCGTCTATTTACTATTAATAGTGCTGAATTTCCCTACAAACATAGTGATCATCACAAAAACCTGATATAGAGACTGGAGAATGGCTTTTAACGTGTGATTGATTCTCGAGCTTCTTAAATTACATCCCTATAGGTACGTTTCACTCGTTTTAAAAGGCAGCTCTGTAATCCCTTCCCTAGTTATAACTTAGAATGTCCGCTCTCTTTCTCGGCCCTTCTTGTTCGCCAAGCGTATATATATTATTAGTGTTATGTTTTTACCTGTAAATATATATAATGTTGTTATCTTTTAGCCTGCGTGCTGGTCTACGTCACCGCTCTTTCGCTCATTTGCCTTTCGCGGGCGCCTTCCGTATTGCATCCCTAGCTTCTTACCACCTTTATAAGTACTCTGCGTATTCCCTAAAATTTGGCGCGATAGATTCCGGAAGACCGTATGTGGCCGGTTGCTCTCGATGCCTTCTCTGGGGAACCCTATCAAACGAGTAATGCGCAGCTAGTGATATTAGCAGACTGGCTGAAGTGCTTGTAACACCGTCGCGGACGCATAACATACCCGCGCTCACAACACACACAACCACACAACACAACACACGACACACACCACACACACCACAACAAACACACTCACACACAACACACACACACACCACCCACACATACACACCAAGCACACACGCGACGCACGCACGACGCACGCCGCATCCGCACGCACGCCAACGCAACTCACACACACAACCACGACACAACACACACACACTATCACCACACACACACACACACACACCACAGACACACACTACACACACTCACACAACATCACACACACACACACCACACATTACGCACGCACGCATGAGTATAGAATATGATAGATACGATAGATAGAATAGATAGAATAGCATGATTAATAATAGATAGATAGATAGATAGATAGATTTTAGATAGCTAGATAGATAATAGATAAGATAATTAGATAGATAGATAGATAGATAGATATCCACACACACACACACACACACACACACACACACACACACACACACACACGCACACACAGCGAGATAGAGAGCGAGAGCGAGAAAGAGAGAGCGAGAGACGTGTGGCGCGCAGGAATATTACCCGTGGCGAAGAGAGGGAAAATAAATTACCCGGGTTTTTATTACAAGAAATCGCCAATCAATCACAAACTTCAATTATACAGCGCGCTTTCGCCCGCACCACGCGTCATTTACCGCCGCCGCCATCTTTTTCGACGCAAACGACCGCTAACTCGTCTCGTGCGTTTACGCTTCATGCCCAGCGAGCCTCTGTAACTTAGTTATACCACACAAATCCGTAGTGCTCGCGAAGTCGTTGCCTCAAGGTACGATTCCTTTAGTGCTTAACGCGGCCGCCAGATGTACGCTCGATCGCTGCGTGTCGCAAGCGTTTGACGTTTCGCATTCGTCGCTGGTGAATGGTCGTTTTTGATGAGATGTTTGAAAGATAGACCCATTACATTTTAAATCCGGATAAACAACCGGATCAGGTTATAGATGCAGGTGATGGTAATCAGCACGGTGTACGGCGACTAGCGATTGAGGAATCATCTGTTTCCCAATAACTAATCGCATTTAGCGATGTTCGCTCGTATTTGCAGACATTTTCGGTTCGAACGCTGCCGATTTTGACAATTCTTTACGATTTTTACCGCGTGGATAAGACTGCACGCCTATAAATCTAACGCAGTCGTGTGACGTTGCCTCAGCGAGAACAGTTTCAGCGTTGAATTATTCTCGCCGAAAATCCAATGGTTTTAAATCCACGGAGGACTTCCTGAGTGAAACTCTTTACTAAGTTGATAGAGATTCACTGAGAAAAACACATTCGCGCGACTTCGTCCAAGATGTCTGATCGTTACAAATATGATTTGGTAATTTCCGCCGTACATCAAGGCGTGCCGCGATAGTACATGTTTCGTCGCTGCCGACGCGAGCGCGATACGCAGGATTACCTGTAAATGTCAGTGAACACGTAACCGCAAGAAACTTATCCCATTTACAAACCGCGCTTTCTTTACCACGCACGCACGCACGTGTGTGTGTGTGTGTGTGTGCGTGTGTGTGTGTGTGTGTGTGTGTGTGTGTGTGT
>NW_014579968.1:5654-9557 GCF_000485595.1 Priapulus caudatus | reverse complement strand
GCGCTGTTGAGTTATATTGATCACATTGACGTGTAAGATTATTCTTTTATATCTATATCAAGCGGCGTGGGTCTGGTGGTCAGCAAAAAGTGGCAGTCGCCCGCTAAGCTAGGGTCAGGGATAGAGTTAGGGGCAGGGTCAGGGTTAGCGGTAAGGGTAGGGGTAGGGGTAAGAGGTAAGGAGCCTTGACATTTGACATTTAACATTTGACCTTTGACATTTGACAATTAGGAGTGTCTGTGCCTGTGCGCGTGAGTGTACAGATGTGTATCTAAGTGTGCGTAAGCGTGTGCGTGCGGCAAGCATTGGTAGTAGACATGGCGCTGTTAATTATTTTGAATGCCTTGGTAATAATTGCAAGCAGACTGGACCACGGCGACGAGACTGGTTAATTGGCTAGTGTTAGCTTCCTTGCCATCTTAGTGTCTGTTAGCAGAAAATGCGGTATATAAGCCGGTTGAGCGTGTGTTAACACAGCATTGCCAGATTGCAAGTTGGTAAGTGATTAGTTGTGCTTAGCCGTTAAATAGCAGGTATGGCTGGTAGAGGTGACAACATCACGTGGGCTTTAGCAGTCGCAAGCCCGTATTAATAACTTTTAGCGAGAGAAAGCCATCAGGTTCGTGTTGGCTGTTAATGTACATGGCGAAGCAGTCGAGGTTAGCCGTTAATGTAGTCGGTTGCAGGCAAGGGAGCAAGCTGGCGTTTAAGATATAGTTTTGTTTTAAATGACTTTGTTTTTTTTTACGGCAACATAAATCAAGTGCCAATTTTACTAGCGACGCCCTGTAGGAAGACGTTGCCTCGCTTCACAAAGTGGGAAAATGCACAAAGGAAGTCGTTTTCATATAACTTGATGAATTTTTTATTGATCGATTGACCCACGACTGGTCGATGGTTCGGTGGCCCCTGATTGGTCAGCTGCTACGAGGCTCCTGATTGGTCAGTTGCTACGAGGCTCCTGATTGGCCAGTTGCTAGGAGGCCCCTGATTGGTCAGCTGCTACGAGGCTCTTGATTGGCCGGCTGCTACGAGGCCCCCGATTGGTCGGTTACTAGGAGGCCCCTGATTGGTCGGTTGCTAGGTGGCTCCTGATTGGCCGGCTGCTAGGATGGCTCTGATTGGCCGTCTGCTAGGTGGCCCCTGATTGGCCGGCTGCTACGAGGCTCCTGATTGGTCGGTTGCTATGAGGCTCCTGATTGGCAGGTTGCTAGGAGGCCCCTAATTGGTCAGCTGCTACGAGGCTCCTGATTGGCCAGCTGCTACGAGACCCCTGATTGGCCGGCTGCTACGAGGCCCCTGATTGGTCGGTTGCTATGAGGCCCCTGATTGACCAGTTGCTAGGAGGCCTCTGATTGGTCGGCTGCTACGAGGCCCCTGATTGGTCGGCTGCTAGGAGGCCCCTGATTGGTCGGCTGCTACAAACCCCTGATTGGTTCTCATCTCTCTTCTCTCTCCTCACTCTCTCTCTCCTTCTCTCCTCTCTCTCTCCTCTGTCTGTCCCCTGCTCTCTCGATTCCTAACGCACCCTCCGAACACACACAGACAGACACAAGACGCGAGTACGCAACGCACGCACGCACGCACGCACAGCACACCACACAATACACACACACACAACACACACCACACAACAACACACACCACACACACACACCCGCACACGCACACGCACACGCACACGCACCTACACGCAGCGCACACACACGCACACACACACACCACAGCACACACAGCACACACACACACACACATAATTCCTGCCTGTTAATAATTATATTTTTTATTTAATGACGTAATTACTAATGTTACTAATTATTTTGTCGGATTATTGTTGAAACGTATGTTGAGCAGCGAACTATAGGACAGGTTCGGATACCCAATGGCGCGGGAAACTCTTTTTGGTTTCATCACAAGGATATCAACATCAATTACAAATAATTCAAGATTATATTTAAGCGATATTAATGAGCGTTGTTAGTGTTATTCCATTGCGACTTTTTCTACCGTACATTACGATACATTAGGACGTACATATATTAATGAAACAAACGTAAACAGGAATTTCGCGCACCCATTTGCGGATTCGAACCTGTTCCCACCTACCGTTCGCTGCCTATAAACCCTTCTTCAACAAACGCTGTCATGTCCCCAAAGCGCTACACATTACGCCTAGAATTGATTGCGTATAATTAACATTAGTAATTCGTTTTAGTAATAAAAAATTAATAATTAAAGCAGGCAGCGTGATGTATGTGTGCTGTGTGTGTGTGTTCGTGATGTGTGTGTGTGTGTGTGTGTGTGTGCTGTGGCTGCTGTGTGTCCGTGCGTGCGTGCGCGTGCGTGTGTGTAGCGTGCGCGTGTGTTGCGCTGATTGCGCGGTGGCGCGTGGTGCGCTGCGACTCGTGCGTAAGTTCGTGTGGTGCGTGGTGTGTGTGTGTGTGTGGGTGCACACATTGTGTGTGTGTGTTGTGCGTGTGCGTGCGGTTGTGCGCTGTCGTGCTGTGTGTATCTTGGTGTGTGTGGTGTGTGTGCGTCTTGGGTGTGGTGTGAGATGGTGTGTGTGTGTGATGTGTGTGTGTGTTGTGTGTTCGCGTGTGTGTTGTGCGTGCGTGATATGTGTGTGTGTGTGTGTGTGTTGTGTGTGTGTGTGTCGTGTGTGTGTGTGTGTGTGTGTGTGGTGTGTGGTGCGTGTTATGGGATGTGCGGTTGCGTACCGAATATAAGAATCTTGCGCGTGATCTAGACATATGCTTGTTTCTCTGGCAACAGTCGAGGTGACGACACGAGCGGAAAATTGCTTGGTGTATAGTAGTGTTGCATTAAACACTGTCTGCTTCGTCTGGAGGAGCCTTTTTTAGAGCGTTTGTGCGTCTGCTACAATTTTTGCTTGATAGAGGCCCTCGCTGTGCTTGCGCACTCGAATACACCAATAGCAACATCAACGACTAGGCTCTTAACTTAAATCTGGAGGTTACACAACGCCAGAAATGCAGTGACGCATTGACATAACAGCGCAGGGTAAAAAATTTGCAGAGTGGGACTTAAATCAGGGCTGATGCTCAGTACAATGTTACCATTCAACCAAGGTAAGTAAATTTTTCTTGATGTTAGTTCGCACACAGGCTCGGTTATTTTGCAGTTTTCAGCTGTGAAATACAACGTAGTGTGAAATCTTGAGTTCACGACAATATCGATGATCATAGTATGTAAATAGAATAGTGCCGAATGGGACAGTGCTATAGGAGGTCCAGGGTATTCGTTGAAGCCGGTTCCTCGTCTGTGACTTATATATTGCTAATTATATTGCGTGCCCCCTGCCTCTCTCTCTCTCTCTCTTCTCTGCTCTCTCTCATCTCTCTTCTCTCTCTCTTTTCGCTCTCTCCATCGCTCTCTCTCTTCTCTCTTTTCTCTCTTCTCTCTCTCGCTCTCTTCTTCTCGCCGCTCTTCTCTCTCTCTCACGCCTCTCTCTACTGCTCTCGTCTCTCTCGTCTCTCTCTCTCTCTCTCTCTCTCTCTCTCCTCTCCTCTCTTCTCATTGCGTCCTCTCTCTCTCTCTCTACTCTCTCTCTTTCTCTCTCTCTCTCGCTCTCTCTTTCGCTCCTCTTTTCTCTCTCGTCTCTATATCTTTCTCTCTCTCGGCTCTCTCTCTCGCCTCTCTCTCTCTCCTTATTCTCTTCTCGTCTCTCTGATGCGGGCGCGGGGGCGGTGGCGGGCGTGTGTATATTGTATTTTTGTCTGGTAGTGACCGTGTGTGTTAGCTATCGATTTATCGCTGCCAGGCGCCAATGTAGTGGCTTATATTTGATAAATTGACGTGTAAGATTATACTTTTTATCTTTCAGTTGGGCGTTGGTCTGTGTCTGGTCAGCGAAAGTTGGCAGTTCGCCGCTAGGCCATCCTT
>NW_014579968.1:3347-5644 GCF_000485595.1 Priapulus caudatus | reverse complement strand
GAGAGAGAGAGAGAGAGAGAGAGAGAGAGAGAGAAAGAGAGAGAGAACGAGAGAGAGAGAGAGAGAGAGAAGGGCGGGGGATGAAGAGAAAGGTCCGTAAATTACACAGCATCCGCTCTGTGAACTTTGCAAGCCTTGCCGCGGTCAGTAAATGCTGCAGAGCTGCATATACACCTCTATGTGTCTAGTAATTCCTACTGGCAGCAAGTACAAGTCGGCACCTGCAGCTACAGCACACACGCGGCCATTGACTATATATAACAACTATATATATAATATGTTGTTATATAACAATAACAATAATAATAATAACAATATGTTGTTATATATAGTCAATGGCCGCGTGTGTGCTGTAGCTGCAGGTGCCGACTTGTTCTTGCTGCCAGTGGTAATTGCTGCAGCTAAATGTCACCGACGGAGACAAATGTATGAGCTATAGATCAGCATGTAACATGAACCGCCTGTAATCTACAACATGTATCCGTCTTTACATTTAGAAGACTTATCAGCAGTTACGACTCTCACCTATAGGGGGCGTATCATAAGCATTTCACTTACCATTTATTTAGGGGTAGGACAGTAGCAGCGTATCACGACTATTTCCATTAGGGGGCGTTTCAACAGTTGTTAACGACCATCATGTTTAGGGGGTCGTGTCAAAAGCATGTCGCGGTCATCACTGCAATGGAGCGTGTAAACGCGGTAGCCTTCTTCGTGTCGAATTCTTCGACTTCTTCGATTTCTTCGACTTGCGACGCGCGTGCGGTGCAGGGACGGCGAAATGCGCTTCGCGGCAGAAGTTTTACTGTCTAGGGATTGAGTTTCTGTAAAGCCAATAATACGCTTGCGATTGAGCGGCGTCTTTGTTTCGAATCGTAAAAATTTTGCGATAAGAAGAAGTTAATAATTGACGGTTGGGCGACTTGAAACGCTGCACATTGAACGTCGCGAGAGAGACAAAGTTGTGCGAGTGTAAAAATATAGTGAGTCGACATTCTGTTCGTTTCCGATAGTGACTTCCTTGTCAATCGATAGACGATATTGGCTGAGGGGAATTGCACGAGATAGTCAGTAGATGTCGCTAACGTTCCAGGCCGCCATTTATGCTAACCAGTCAACTAGTCGAGCAAGAAATGTTAAAAACAGGGAGAGGGCTGCCACTCAAACTCTCAACACTAAAGTAGAAAACTCGCTAAAATGCAATAATTAAAGCATTAATCAAATATTTTATAATGCTATGCGCATTTTTATTCTTGCTAAATTTCTAGATATTTAGAATTATTCGATATAAAGATTTGGAATAAGGAGTTTTTGGTGGTTTTATACGACGATATATTGCCCGAGGTACATGAACTTGTATCACACGAAAAAAATGTCCATCGTTCTGCGAATACGCTAACCGTGCAGACGATTGCGTCACGCCTGTGACGCTAACAGCAGACGATTGCGTCACGCCTGTGACGCTAACAGCAGACGATTGCGTCACGCCTGTGCAGGGTGCTCAGTGCACTGCACCACTATCACATAGAAGTAGACTTACACATGCGCTCTACGAATTACCAAGACGCCAACTGGCATAGGCAACTAAGAGATCGTCGTTCTACGCGACTTTTCCGGGCCCCTAGCGCGAGGTCTTCTGGGGGTTGGCGCCTTCTGCCCTTCTTCACAACCGACCATCATCATTCACGACTTCGCTGAACGTCGTTGAACACGGCGTTGAAACGTCGGCAGTAGCAGCTGCGCCCGACGACGATGAGGCACGTGTCATTCGTCGTTCTCCCGGACGCGTGGCCGACCATTTATCGTGCGACGGTTGGCACGCATTCGCCGACGATCTGTCGTCTACTGCAAGGATCCAAACTTATTACTGCTCTCGCATTGTGTCGCATTCGCCCATCAATAATCCTGCAACCGATTTCTTTTCTTTTATGTCAAGTAGCGGCGGCAGTTTAATGAGTATTTTTCATCTACCTGGCGATTGCAGGTAGTTGATTAGGTCGCTATCGTATTCGTTAATTTCATGCAATCAGCGCGTAGGTAAGTTAGGTAAGATGTTGATTGTTGTAGGCGCTGTATTTAGCTCAGCATTTTCCGATAGAACTTGCATATGCTCTTGCCGGCTATGGCTACTGAGCGCCTGCAAGTCCATCCAATAATAAGCTCCTCTAGTAACTCACCCACATCTGTCTACGTGTGTTGCAGGGCATCATGTCGTCGGTGTCGTACGCACGTGCGTGAAAGCATCTTCTCTTCTTCCCATCTTATCCTGCTCTAGTACATAACCCATGTCATATATA
>NW_014579968.1:771-3106 GCF_000485595.1 Priapulus caudatus | reverse complement strand
TACATGCAGCTCTGGAGCTATAATATGGTGGTCGTGAGGGTGTGGGCGGGGAGCGTGTGAAATTTCGTGGCATATTAAACATGGTGGATGACGTGATGGGATGAACGTCAAACAGGATTAGGCTTAAGGGTAATTAATTTGGTTAGAGGGGTAAAACTTAAGCGTCTTAATTTGGGAGGCTAAGCAGTACGGGGCTTGTCTCGGCAAGACAAAGTCACAGAATTATTGACGCTATAACGTTAAATTCCCATTCAATTTATCTAGATCAAATTATCAATTTCCATGCTCCGAGTTGCAATCGGAGAGTGACTTGCGTCAGCATTCCTAATGATGTTTATGCGTATATATATATATATATATATATGTCTTATATCTGTGTACGTGTGTTGCAGGGCATGGCACCGCCGGCATACGAGCATGTGCGTGAGAGCGCCTTCACGCCGGACATTACGCCTATCGTGCTCGCCGCACATCGCGACAACTACGAGATCATCAAGATCCTTCTCGACCGCAACGCTAGCATCCCGATGCCTCACGACGTGCGCTGCGTGTGTGGCGAGTGCGTGACGAACACGGGCACGGACAGTCTGCGACACTCGCGCTCGCGCCTCAACGCCTACCGTGCCTTGTCCAGCCCGAGCCTCATTGCTCTGTCGAGCAAGGACCCGATACTGACGTCGTTTGAGCTTAGCTGGGAGCTGAACTATCTGAGTAACATCGAGAACGAGTTTAAGACGGAGTACGAGGAGCTGACTAAGAAATGTCAGGACTTCGCGACAGCGTTGCTCGACCAGACGCGCACGTCGCAGGAGCTAGAGGTCATACTGAACCACGAAACGGGAGCGCAACCTACCGGCGAACCTGGCGAGGTGATACCGACCGCAGAACGTATGACGCTCAGCCGACTCAAGCTGGCGATCAAGTACAAGCAGAAGCAGGTAGGGGGCGCGCGCGGCGCGAGCTACACAGAGCCGTATATATATATATATATATATATATATCGACACTATAATATTATACTATACTATACGTTATTTCTGCGTGTTCACGCTTGAGAGCTGTTGCGCTGTGCGCGCTTCGCAGGGCGGCATACGCACGCTGGGGGAGGTGCGATGCAACCGCTGTTGTGATTCTGCCGACGTTACATGAGCTATAAAGCATAGCGACGCGCACATCCACACACGCGCCAATGTTTTACCGCCGCAGGTTTCACGCTGAATGAAAAAATCATGCTCGGCATTATCGCGTTCTATCGCTGAGTGCATTCGATCGCGTGCGCCCATGTCTAAAAAGGTGAACGCCGCTGGCGGCTATTTCCTATCAGAGAGCTTCAAATCGCGATACGAAGGGAGCGTATGTTCCCCTCGCTTCCCTTATTCCCCGTCTTTCTCCCAGCTCCCCTTGTCTCTCACTCCCACACCTCTCCTTTCCGCCTCTTTCCCTCTCTGATCCGCCTTTCTCCGCACGCACCCTTCTTACACCCATTTGTCTCCCTATTTTCTTGTCTCTCTCCTTCCCTGCCGCCCCGCCCCTGCGCTGCGTATCTGGAAATGCTGAGAGATTACGATAATTACCGATTTCGTTCTCGTTTGTCACGGTGATGTTGACATAAGTGTAGGTTGCTGACTTGCGGTCCGGCTTCCCCTCGCAAGTGAGCTCTGAGAATGAGTGATGAAAAGAAGGTCTATAGGGGGGGGGGGAGAAAGAGAGAGAGAGAGAGAGAGTATGTGTGTATGTGAGAGCGAGAGAGAGAGAGGGAGAGAGAGAGAGAGGTAGGCACTTAGGCAGGCAGACAGACAGACAAAAACGGAGCATAAAGCGAGCGACCGACAGAGACAGAGAGAGAAGAAGAAGAAGAAGATGAAGAGAGAGACAGAGAGACCGACCGAGAGAGAGAGATGAAGCGAGAGAGAGGGAAAGAGCTCGAGAGTGGGTGGAGAGACAGACCGACAGAGAGAGAGAGATAGAGCGCGCGCGAGAGAGAGAGAGAGAGAGGGAAAGAGCTCGAGAGTGGGTGGAGAGACAGACCGACAGAGAGAGAGAGATAGAGCGCGCGCGAGAGAGAGAGAGAGAGAGGGAAAGAGCTCGAGAGTGGGTGGAGAGACAGACCGACAGAGAGAGAGAGATAGAGCGCGCGCGAGAGAGAGAGAGAGAGAGGGAAAGAGCTCGAGAGTGGGTGGAGAGACAGACCGACAGAGAGAGAGAGATAGAGCGCGCGCGAGAGAGAGAGAGAGAGAGGGAAAGAGCTCGAGAGTGGGTGGAGAGACAGACCGACAGAGAGAGAGAGATAGAGCGCGCGCGAGAGAGAGAGAGAGAGGGAGAGAGAGAAAGAGAG
>NW_014579968.1:0-366 GCF_000485595.1 Priapulus caudatus | reverse complement strand
GAGAGAGAGAGAGAGAGAGAGAGAGAGAGAGAGAGAGAGAGAGAGAGAGAGACAGACAGAGAGACGTGGTGAAAGATGAGAGATTCATCGCTATACAGTCAACGTTCGTGATTCCAGGCCGTAGGAAGCTATCGATCAAGACATGCATTACGCGCCTCGGAAGGAAATCGTTGATCGAGTTATGGGTTTCGAAACTACTTACTGATGTACAGCTAATGGTATGCATGTGACACCTGATATACAGATCGTACGATTTAAGCATTCACGGCGAAACTGTGATATACATGCTTGCATGAGTATGTGTGTGCGTGTGCGTGTGCGTGTGCGTGTGTGTGTGTGTGTGTGTGTGTGTGTGTGTGTGTGTGT
>NW_014579967.1:21028-22789 GCF_000485595.1 Priapulus caudatus | reverse complement strand
ACACACACACACACACACACACACACACACACACACACAAGCCCGTCAACACAAGCTAGACATATCGCAGGCGCTACGATAACCAACACTCACACATATAACATACAGGCAAGAGGAGAGAAGGAGGAGGGGAGGAGGTTGAGAAAGAGAGGAGGAGGGGAGGAGGGTGAGAAAGAGCGGAGGAGGAGAGGAGGGTGAGAAAGAGAGGAGGAGGAGCTCAGCGGGAACACCGCAGCGCGAGCGGCGTCAGCGATTGTTGTGTTTGTAGCAGACGCGTCTATCGGCGGCACGCAGCATCCTCCCGCATCCTCCCGGAGCTCCGCAGCATCCCGCAGCTTCCCGCGCCGCTGCCGCCGGCCCCCTGCCGCGCAAATCGCCGTGCGTTTATTTTGCTTAGCGGCGGTGTGTGCGACTTAGATACACACTCACAGTAGCTAATGGTGCTTGTACGACGAGAGAGAGGAGGGGAGGGAGAGGGGGAGGGGGAGAGAGGGGGAGAGAGGGGAGCGAGAGAGAGAAGGAGAGAGAGAGAGGANAGAGAGAGAGAGAGAGAGAGAGAGGCGAGAGAGAGAGAGAGAGGCGCGAGAGAGAGAGGGGGAGAGAAGGAGAGAGTGTGTGTGTATCGGGCCAAATTACCCCTGTCGACTCCAGACAGATAGATACACACGCATGCACACACGCACATATACACATACACATCGTCATGTACTGAGTGTGTGTTCGTATATGTGCGCGCAAGTGTGCGTGCATGTGCGTACGTGTGCGCGCGCGCGCGCGTGTGTGTGTGTGTGTGTGTTCGTGTGGGCGCGCGCGTGTCCGCGCGTGTGTGTGTGTATGTTCGTTGTGCGCGCGTTTGTGCATGTGCGTGTGTGTGTGCGCGCGCGTGTGTGTGTTTGTGTGTGCGCGCGTGTGTGTGTTCCCGTGTGGCGCGTGTGTGTGTGTGTGTGCGCGCGTGTATGTGTGTTCGTGTGTGCGCGCGTGTGTGTGTTCGTGTGTGCGCGCGTGTGTGCATGTGCGTGTGTGCGCGCGTGTGCGCGCGCGTGTGTGTGTGTCGTGTGTGTGCGCGTGTGTGTGTTCGTGTGCGCGCGCGTGTGTGTACGTGTGTGTGCGCGTGTGTGTGTTCGTGTGTGCGCGCGTGTGTGTGCGCGTTTGTACGCGCGTGTGGCGCGCGTGTGTGCGCGCGTGTGTGTTCGTGTGCGTGTGTGCGCGCGTGGACAACCGGACCGTCCCTTTCTTCTACTCATCACATCAATACGTAAGCGTGGTCTCTCTACAGCAAGGCTTCAGTGCGAGCGTGGGCTTCCTCCAGTATATATGTGGGAGTCCATCCCCACACTGGCTTCACCCAATATATATATATATATGTGTGTGTGTGTGTGTGTCTGCGTGCGTGTGTGCGTGTATGTGTGTGTGTGTGTGTGTGTGTGTGTGTGTGTGTGTGTGTGTGTGTGTGTGTGTGTGTGTGTGTGGAGACTCCAACCCCAGGCAGGCTCGGGTTATATGGGCTGGGCCGTGTTTTGGCTGAGATTACGGCCAAGCGGTTCGAATCACTTAATTAAATGAAAAATAAACGCGCAGACGAATGGAGAAAATATACGCTAATGACCGCGGCCGCCCACAACGCAAAACCAGCTGCCCGCAGCGCAAGGTCCGTCTTCCTCTTCTCTCTCTCGCTATCTTTCTTTCTCTATTTCTCTTTCTTACTCACTCTCCCTCTCTCTCTCTCTCTCTCTCTCTCTCTCTCTCTCTCTCTCTCTCTCT
>NW_014579967.1:18812-20087 GCF_000485595.1 Priapulus caudatus | reverse complement strand
AGAGAGAGAGAGAGAGAGAGAGAGAGAGAGAGAGAGAGAGATAGAGAGGGGGAAAGAAAACAGAACAACGAACGCACAGGGAGCAGCAGGAAGAGAGGAGATGCATGGTTGACGCTCCTCTCAACTAATTAAACAATTGCTCAACAAATTAGCATAACATTAACCGAGCATTATGCTCCCCCGGTCGCACTCACGGGACAGCACGCTGCAGTGCCGAGAGAATGGAGCATGAAACCTAGACGATGGGAGATGGAAGATAGACTATATACTAGAAGATGGTAGATAGACTATATACTAGAAGATGGAAGATAGACTATATACGAGAAGATGGAAGATAGACTATATACTAGAAGATGGAAGATAGACTATATACTAGAAGATGGAAGATAGACTATATACTAGAAGATGGAAGATAGGCTATATACTAGAAGATGGAAGATAGACTATATACTAGAAGATGGAAGATAGACTATATACTAGACGATGGAAGATAGACTATATACTAGAAGATGGAAGATAGGCTATATACTAGAAGATGGAAGATAGACTATATACTAGAAGATGGAAGATAGGCTATATACTAGAAGATGAAAGATAGACTATATACTAGAAGATGGAAGATAGACTATATACTAGAAGATGGAAGATAGACTATATACTAAAAGATGGAAGATAGACTATATACTAGAAGATGGAAGATAGACTATATACTAGAAGATGGTAGATAGACTATATACTAGACAATGGAAGATAGACTATATACTAAAAGATGGAAGATAGACTATATACTAGACGATGGTAGATAGACTATATACTAGACGATGGAAGATAGGCTATATACTAGAAGATGGAAGATAGACTATATACTAGAAGATGGAAGATAGACTACATACTAGACGATGGAAGATAGACTACATACTAGACGATGGAAGATAGACTATATACTAGAAGATGGAAGATAGACTATATACTAGACGATGGTAGATAGACTATATACTAGAAGATGGTAGATAGACTATATACTAGAAGATGGAAGATAGACTATATACTAGAAGATGGAAGATAGACTATATACTAGAAGATAAAAGATAGGCGAGGAGGGATAGAGATTTTCGAATCACAGGAGGGGAATGAGAGAAGGAGGAGGAGAGGAGACGGAGAAGGAAAAGGAAGAGGAGAAGGAGGAGGAGGAGGAGGAGGAGGAGGAGTAGGAAAAGAAGCAGAAGGATGAAGAGGAGAAGAAGAAGAAGAAGAAGAAGAAGAAGAAGAAGAAGA
>NW_014579967.1:16835-17853 GCF_000485595.1 Priapulus caudatus | reverse complement strand
CTCTCTCTCTCTCTCTCTCTCTCTCTCTCTCTCTCTCTCTCTACTCTCTCTCTCTACTCTTCTCTCTCTCTCTCTCTCTCTCTCTCTCTCTCTCACACACTTCTCTCTAACGCTGATAATAATAATATTAAAAATTATGATAATAATAATAATAATAATAATGTTACCATAATTTTTTAATAGTTTGTTATTATAACATAATATAACGCGAGCATACACTACTGTTTATATTGCATCCTCTAGTCCCACAGGCTGCACACGACTAGTGCAGTTACAGTTTATCTATGTCGACCATCTATGTTCGTTTTAAACGATAGATTCCCCGTACGGCCACAGCGGGTGATTGAAGGATTTCATGGTGAGATGGGTTAAGATTGGTTAAAGCTTGTGGTTGCCATATCGCACGCGAAAATAGTCGAATATACAGAGAGACGTGATCTACTCCCGCCATTCCCTGCCTCAGCCTCCTTTTCTTGCGTCCCCTTCTTCTTCTTCTTCTCCTTCTTCTTTTTTTTCTTTCTTGTTCTTTCTTCTTCTTTTTCCTTCTTTTTCTTCTTCTTCTTCTTCTTTTTCTTCGTCTTTTTCTTCTTCTTCTTCTTCTTCTTTTTTTTTTATGTTTTATCTTTTTCTACTGCTTCTTCTTCTTTTTCTTTTTTTTTTCTTTTTCTACTGCTTCTTCTTCTTCATCATCTTCTTCTTCTCCTTCTCCTCCTCATTCCCACTACGCACTGTCTCCCACACGTTCTCATCGACAACCTGCCTTGCGACAATTTTTACCGGTGACAAATTCGCAAGCGACAATCGTACGTACGTGCGATAATTTTCACCGGGAGACAATTTTGCTTGCGACAATTTTCACCGTGTGACAAATTTACAGGCGACAATCTCACGTGTGACAATTTTCAGACGATGCGACGAATAACACAGACGCCCCGCTTCGCTACTTCATTCGGAACAAATTCCTCTCTATCTCTCTCTCTCTCTCTCTCTCTCTCTCTCTCTCTCTCTCTCTCTCTCT
>NW_014579967.1:12265-14100 GCF_000485595.1 Priapulus caudatus | reverse complement strand
AGAGAGAGAGAGAGAGAGAGAGAGAGAGAGAGAGAGAGAGAGAGAGAGAGAGAGAGCCGCTTAATGCGCTCACTGCGCCCGCTGCGATCCTCTTACTACACGTCAGGAAGACGGAGTGAGAGGGGTAGAGAGATAGAAAGCGAGAGAGAGAGAGAGAGCGAGGGGGAGAGGGAGAGAGAGGGAGAGAGAGGGAGAGAGAGATAGAGAGCGAGAGAGAGAACGAGGGGAGAGGGAGAGAGAGGGAGAGAGAGGGAGAGAGAGAGAAAGAAAGCGAAAGAGAGAGAGAGGCAGACATACAAACACACACACATAGATCAGTGATAAATCGACCCCCCTCCCCCATCCCTCGTGTACCTGAGCTTTTGCTGCTCCCGGACCTTCCTCCTCCTCCTCCTCCTCCTCCTGCCGTCACCGTCCCATGTCGTCCTCCTCCCCCTCCTCCTCCTCCTCCTCCTCCTCCGCTCACGTGCGCACCGCCGGACACGCATCCCGTTACGGTGTCGGCCGGGGCGACCGTCGTCGCGCCGACCGTCGGCGGCTGTGTCGTCGGCCGCAGCGAGGGAGCGGCGCTGTGATGTACGGTGTTAACAAAATCGTCGATCGACATAGCATCGTGTAGGACGTCCATCTTGAATTCTATAGTTCCATATAATTCGACTCTTCGATTCTATACAAGTTCTACCAACGTCCTAACGAGACGTCCAGAGCCTAACAAGTCCCTGCTACTGTACGTGCACACGCGCGTGCGTGCGTGCGTGTGCGTGCGTGCACGGCGCAAGGCAATCCGTGTTTTAGGTCGGTGACGGGGTCCTGCCCCGCACGCGCGCGCGCGTAAGCCGCGGTAGTGTTAATTCGATCCGGGTTTTACCGTATACCGTATTTAGCGTGATTCTTGCCTGCTTGCTTGGTCGCGTGGAGAAACGTCGGCACTGTACGGCCGTGTGTGAAGAAGACGACGGCGACGACGACGATGACGACGACAACGACGGCGTCCGTAGAACGACGTGCCGACGACGAATTTCCGGCTCGGCGTGCAAACCGGATCCGGGATAATTACGTCGGCCGCGCCGACGACACGAGATCCCGCGCTTCCGGCGATCCGACAATTCCGCGCGGGCTAAACCGCTTTTCGCCTCCGTCCGAATCCGTCCCGGTCGGCTGCGAGAGAATTCGCGGTGCAGTCTTAATCGGGAAGAAGATGCTCAGCTTCCCGACTTGATGCTGCCGTGATACCTTGATACCGCTTTATGGTGGCGCAGTCTTCCAGCGAGCTTAAGTTCGGATAACCGCCCGTGCCGTAAGTCGGTTACTCCACGTCGGGCAAGCGTGTGCGGCCTGTGCTGGCGCTATGCCGGGGCTTTCCGTACGGATTCCGTGCGACAGTGTGAGCCCACTCAATTCGAGCTCGCTCTAAGACCGCTTCAGCCCGTTTAATCCGTCTTTATAGCTCTGTACGGGAGACTCTGTACGGGTGACACAAGTGTCTGCTGCTTGCTACACGCTGCTGAGGGGGGCGTGGCTTCGAGCGGAGAGGGAAGCGTGTTGCGCATGCGTGGGAGAGTGTGATGTCACGGCGACTGGCGCGCGATGGTTGCTAGCCACGCCTCCTGTACGAGCGCTGCGCTGCACTGAGAGAGCGAGAGAGAGAGAGAGGGGGGAGAGAGGGAGAGAGAGTAAGAAAGGGAGGGTAAGCGAGAGAAAGAGCGAGAGGGAGCCAGAGAGAGAAAGAGAGAGGGCCAGAGAAAGAGAGAGGGCCAGAGAGAAAGAGAGAGAGAGCGGGAGAGAAAGAGAAACAGAGAGAGAGAGAGAGAGAGAGGGAACCAGCGATAGAGAGA
>NW_014579967.1:11131-11912 GCF_000485595.1 Priapulus caudatus | reverse complement strand
TCTCTCTCTCTCTCTCTCTCTCTCTCTCTCTCTCTCTCTCTCTCTCTCTCTCTCTCTCTCTCTCTCTCTCTCTCTCTCTCTCATTCTCTTTTTCTTCTTTCGTCATTTATTTCTTCGCAGTCGCTCTTTCTGTGTGTGTGTGTGTGTGTGTGTGTGTGTGTGTGTGTCTCGCTTTCTCGCTCTGTCTCTCTTACTCTCCCATTCTCTATTTCTCTCTCTATCTCTTTATCTCCGTGTCTCTCTGTGTCTTTCACCCTCTCACTGTGTTTATATGTTTATATCGATCAATCTGTGTGGCGGACAGAGAGATAGAGAGAAGGAGAGTGACGGAGAGGAGAGAGAGAGAGAGAGAGAGAGAGAGAGAGAGAGAGANGTACACACACGCGTGTATTTACATGGCATTATGCTGATGATGATGATAGCGGTGTAGCTGCGTGACGTGGGTGCCACAGCTTTAGCGGGGCCATGGGGGGGCAAGGGCGGTGTGAACAAGTGAGAGATGTAAGAGAGCAGGGATGTGAGTGATGAGAGAGGGAGAGTGAGAGAGCAGCAGTGTGTGAGAGAGAGAGAGCAGCAGTGAGAGAGAGAGACCCGCAGTGAGAGAGAGAGCAGCAGTGAGAGAAAGAGCAGCAGTGAGAGAGAGAGAGCCGCAGGGAGAGACAGAGCAGCAGTGAGAGAGAGAGCGCAGCAGTGAGAGAGAGAGCAGCAGTGAGAGACAGAGCAGCAGTGAGAGAGAGAGAGAGCGCAGCAGTGAGAGAGAGAGGAGAGAGAGACGACGAGA
>NW_014579967.1:8990-9313 GCF_000485595.1 Priapulus caudatus | reverse complement strand
TCTCTCTCTCGCTCTCTCTCTCGCTCTCTCTCTCTCTCTCGCTTTCTCTCTCTCGCTCTCTCTCTCGCTCTCGCTCTCGCTCTCTCTCGCTCTCTTTCTCTCTCTCTCTCTTTCTCTCCCTTCCTCCACTCCTCCTCCTTCTTCTCTCTCTGCCTCGTCTCACCCTCCCTTCTCTCCCTTTCCCCTTACCTCTCGTCTAGCTTCTCGGCGTCGAATACTATATGCAAATCAGAGCGCACGAGAGAAAACCCCTGCCCTCCCCCTTCCCTCTCCCCCACTTCCCCGCCTCCTTCTCTCGTCTCTCTGCGTCGCATAATATAATG
>NW_014579967.1:6814-7398 GCF_000485595.1 Priapulus caudatus | reverse complement strand
ATATATGTTTACACGTGGCTCGCGCCGCCCGTCACCATCGTAGAATTTAGAGATTAAAATCCATCCACGCGTCGGCAGCCGACGTGGCTTAGTGTCTGCCGACGTCTCCATCACCACGATAACGCGGCAATGCTGGCAGCAGTGACGGCACGCCAGGGAGGGGGAGGAGGAGGGGGGATAGCTGCCGACAATTCCTTCATCGTGGGGTGTCGGTTTCAATATAAACAGTGGAGAGGGAATTTTGAAGGCGGTCAGAATTAGGCAGAATAAGAGTGAGAAGAGACGAATAACAACAAGAAACAGAGGAAGAAGAAGAAGTAGAAGAAGAAGAAAAAGACGACGACGCAGAGGAAAAAATATATACATATAAATAAATAAATAAATAACTATATATATATATATATATATATATATGTTTGTTTATTCCTTAATTATATGTATATATGTATGGTATTGTTTTTTAAATAAGAGAATTAACTAATGTATTGAACGTATAGCTAAGACACACACACGCGCGCGCGCACACTCGTGCACATACACACACACGCTTTCTCTCTCTCTCTCTCTCTCTCTCTCTCTCTCTC
>NW_014579967.1:4599-5983 GCF_000485595.1 Priapulus caudatus | reverse complement strand
CGAGAGAGACAGACACACAGAGAGAGAGAGAGAGAGAGAGAGAGAGAGAGAGAGAGAGGGGGAGAGGGAGAGAGAGAGAGAGAGAGGGGGAGAGAGAGAGAGAGAGAGAGGGAGAGAGAGTGAGAGATTGCGCGTGCGAGAGAGAGCCTTACAGGAGAGAGCTTATAGGAATTCATCCGCTATAAGCACTGTAGCCAACACCTCAATGTGGTTAGATCGCCAGGACAGATACCGTCCGAGTTAGATAGATCACTGTTTATAGCTCAGTTAGTAGGAAGGATAATCTTCGATAATCTAGATCGAATCGATAGATCTCTGATCGACTAATCCTTGAGCTATACATAATCGATAGCTCTCACCTTAGCGATATCGTGAGATGTTGTGATATCTGTGTGCAAGTGTCGTCTGCTGTCCAGATTATTGCACTGCGGATTTTTTCGTTTTTCTTTCGTCTGCTTTTTTGTCTTCGCTCTTATTACATATTAATACCTATGGTTCTCGTTTTATTGGGACTCGGATATACGGGCGCATTGCTTAGACGAGGTATGTGTTTGAAGCGATTCTTTCGCACGTTGATAAGTGTGCACCGCTTAATCGGAACACATCGTTTTATCGGGACGTTCTTCCGTGGTTTTTGGCTTGTCCCGTTAAAGCGGGGGAACGTTGAGCTGTGTAACTGACTATCCCTATAACTAATATAACCCAGTATAACTAATACAACAAAAACAACGACAACAACAACAACAACAGTAGCAGCAGCAGCAGCAACAACAACAACAGCAACAACAACAACAACAACAACAACAACAACAACAACAACAACAGCAGCAGCAACAACAACAACAACAACAACAACAACAACAACAACAACAACAGCAGCAGCAGCAGCAGCAGCAACAACAACAGCAACATTAACAACAACATGTGAACTATTGCTAATTATTATTTACGAGGAGTGATTTCGGATATCTTTGGAATTTCGTTCTCCCTCTTTGTCTTTTTGTCTCTTTTTGTTTTGGTACCTTTTTGTTTTGGTTCTTTTTGTCGTGGAATGGATTTTACATATTTTTATACGTCTTGCAAGCAACGTAATTTTTTGGGGAAAAAACTACGGCCACGTCGCAAGACGCAAGAGTTTGGTGGGATTTTTTTCTCCGCTCGGTCTTCGTCTGTTTATGTTTGGCAGACGAATTCGATGGTATGCGATTTCAAAACTTTTCGCGGCTTTTATTCGAGAAGCGAAAATGTTTTCACGGCCGCAGCCGAAAGCGTGTCTCCGCTTTCCTACCCGGCTGTCACCTCTCCTCCTTTTCTCTCTCTCTCTCTCTCTCTCTCTCTCTCTCTCTCTCTCTCTCTCTCTCTCTCTCTCTCTCTCTCTCTCTCT
>NW_014579967.1:2235-3810 GCF_000485595.1 Priapulus caudatus | reverse complement strand
CTCTCTCTCTCTCTCTCTCTCTCTCTCTCTCTCTCTTTTTCTCTCTCTCTCTCTCTCTCTCTCTCTCTCTGCTATCGCCTCTCTTCTCTCTTTCTTTCTCTCTCTTTCTCTGACCGATTCGCCAAATATATTTTCTTTTCTCTTCTTACCGAATTAGGTCTCTCTCGCGCGCGCTTTCCGTTCTGCTGCCCCCCTTACATCTCACTCCCTCTCTCCATCCCCCTGCCTCTCTTCTCTCCCCTTCTCCCTCTTCCTTCTTCCTTTATCCCTCTCTCTCTCTCTCTCTCTTCCTCTCCCCTCACCTTTCTCCCTCTCTCTCTCCCCTCTACCTCTCCCATTTCTCCCTCTCTCCCTCTCTCACTCCTTCTCTCTCCTCCCTCTTCCTTCTCCCTCTCCCTCTCCTCCTCTCTTCTCCCCCTCTCCCTCCTTCTCTCTGGGCGCGTGAAAACGACACAGACCACTGTGACAGGACGCCAGCCTTTTCTCTCTCCATTTCTCTTCTCTCCCCCTCTCCCTTTTCCTTCTTCCTTTCCCTCTCCTTCTCTCTCTCCCTCCCTCATCTCCCCGTCCCTCCCTCCCTCCATCTCTCTGGGCGCGTGAGAACGACACAGACCACTGTGACAGGACGCCAGCCTTTTCTCTCTCCTTTTCTCTTCTCTCCCCCTCTCCATTTTCCTCCTTCCTCCCTCCTCCATCCCTCTCCCTCTCTCATCTCCCCCTCCCTCCCTCCTCCTCTCTGGGCGCGTGAGAACGACACAGAGCACTGTGACAGGACGCCAGCCTTTTCTCTCTCCCTTTCTCTTCTCTCCCCCTCTCCCTTTTCCTCCTCCCTCCCTCCTCCATCCCTCTCCCTCCTCCCTCATCTCCCCCTCCCTCCCTCCCTCCCTCCCTCCATCTCTCTGGGCGCGTGAGAACGACACAGAGCAGTGTGACAGGACGCCAGCCCACGCCTGCCTCCCCGCAGCCGTAATCCCACATGATCCGGACCGAGACAAGTCTAACATGCGGCAGCGATGCCTCTGGATTAGAAGCGTCGAGGGCGCGCGGCCTGCGCAAATACATGCAGGCATCATAAGGCATGCAGGCAGGCAGGCAGGCGCGCGGGCGCGAATGGCAGGCGACCGGTGTGTGTGTGTGTGTGTGTGTGTGTGTGTGNCGTGTGTGTCTGTCCGTATATTTGTCGTACGCACTATCTATTTTGTATAGTACTAATACCCATCTCCTTTGTATTTTGAACACCACTACTCATGTTTGCTGTCAATCGTGTCTTGCCTCCCCCCTCCCCTAGTCCTCTGTCTCCTTGCTTATTCGCTATATTTCGCTACAGAGGCATGTCTATACTATGATGTCTACGGCCCCCTGCAGCCGTCTCTCACACTAGATGAAAGCTGACTCGCTGTGCTTCCCCACCTTCCCCACAGCGCGCACTGCAATGCTCCCTCTCACCTTCTCTTGCTTTCTCTGTCTCTGCTGTCGCCTCTCTCTTCTTTATCTTTTTCTCTCTCTTTCTCTCTCTCTCTCTCTCCTCTCTCTCTCTTCTCTCTCTCTCTCTCTCTCTCTCTCTCTCTCTCTCTC
>NW_014579967.1:0-600 GCF_000485595.1 Priapulus caudatus | reverse complement strand
AGAGAGAGAGAGAGAGAGAGAGAGAGAGAGAGAGAGAATGCGAGAGTCTGCATGTTGACAGCCCTCTCGATCCCCGCCATCACGCTTTGTGCTTATCGCCCTCAGCTGCCGTCATCATCATCATCATCATCATCAGCATCATCATCAGCATCATCACCTCTCCAGCCGACAGACGCGTGCGTGGCTTGCGTGTAGGTATTACGGTATTAAGCCACGAGTGCACAAAAGCGCTTACACACGACGCGAGAGTGTGGGCAGATGTATAAAAAAAGGCGCGCATTTAAACAATCCAAACAAATCTGACAATCTAACAATTCTTAAACAATAGTCAATAGGTGTGGGTGTGAGCAGATGCAAGCAAAATGCGCATTTCAACAATCTAAACAAATCTGACAATCTAACGATTGTAAAACAATATAAATGCAATAGTCAATAGCGTGAGTGTGAGCAGATGCAAGAAAAATGTTGAAACAGATTTTAAAACAATGGCCAATGGAATAAAATTGTTCAACTTCAAGGAATCTAACATGGATTACACGTAAATAATAATGTGTTATATTGAATATAATATATATATATATATATATATATATATATATA
>NW_014579966.1:0-22812 GCF_000485595.1 Priapulus caudatus | reverse complement strand
GTGTAAATGCACCAAAAGCTTATATATAACAGCATGTACGAATGGCGTTGGCACTTTTATTTGACCTCTGATAAACAATGTTTTTTCGATGTTATTCTCTGCGTGGAATTATGTAAAGATTCCGTGCGTTCTCGGTTACTGTTGAGCTCCCCACGTACGGCATGCACGTTGCGCAGTACGGCACGTAACAGCCTGTACGAATGTCGGTTGCGTTCTCATTTCAAAGCTTTGATAACATGCAGTTCGTAACCTCTGAACTGGCTGCTGCTCTGTTTTTTAGTCCGCCGTGCCTCGGTTCGGTTTCACGACTACAGCAGCGCGATGGCGTGGAGGAATCGATTTTTCTCTGTTGTGGCAGCACTGTACAGTCAAGTGCTGACATTTGTGTGCTGAAAGTTTGACGAAGTGACGGTGTTTTCATACTACATACATAACTATACAGTACATACTTACATTACATACATACATACATCATACATACATACATACATACTACATACATAATACATACATACATTCATACAATGAAATAACATACTACATACATACATACAATACATACATACTACATACATACTAACATTTACATACATACTACATACATACATACATACATACATACATACATACATACATATACATACATACATACATACTACATACATTAACATAGCATACATAATACCTACATACATACATACATACATACTACATACATACATACATACATACATACATACATACTACATACATACATTACATCATACTAACATACAGTACATACATAACATAATACTACATACCATTACATACATACATACTACATACATACATACCTCATACATACATACAGTAACATACATAATAATACATACATTCTACATAACATTACATACATACATACATAATACATTACATACATTCACATCACATACATACATACATACATACATAACATTAATTACGCAACTCAAATATATATTAGATATAGAATAGCGTCGCCAGCTAGCACGCGGCCAAGGTCGCGTGCGGACGCTGAGGCTTGCGTCGTATACTGTCACACAGATATTACATTGTGTGGACAGCTTCGAGAATCGAGAATATGCGTGATCAGGCCTAGGGGAAATATACACACGCACGCATACACATCACATGCGTAATGAAACATAACATACATATATCAATAATCCATATGCTAGGCTAAATAGCATGCCTTCTATACGTAATTACATATACACGCCAAAGCCTCTCGTCGCACGCGACCTTGGCCGCGCTAGCTGGCTGGCTTGATGGCGGTGTAAGCGCGACCATCTATATATATATATATATAATATATTATATATATTATATTTTATATATATAGATATATATATATATATATGCGCGGGTAATTTCTAAAGTAAACAACTTTTTAACACTATTACGCACGCGCACAGTTACACTAGTTATATTTTGTGATGGTTTCTATATTAATAATTTGTTTGTTCCTGCGATAACTGCTGCGCGCCTGTGCACGAATCCGGCCTTGAAATTTCTTCGTGCTTTATTCCATATACGCATCAGGTTGGATTCTATCACTTTGCTTTTTGTTGCTTTGTGGGTTAAATTTTTAAAAGAAACTCCTTTAGAAAAGGAGATATGGAAAATCTCTCTGAGAAAACAGCACGGATTCAGTTCACTTTCGCTAGGACTGTGCGCTCGCTGCTAGACTTACAAACACGGCACACAGACTAAGCGGATACAGTGGGTCTGTCACGTAACTTTTGCAGTGGCATTGCCAGGGGCCACGCGAGCCTGGCTTGTTGGAAATCAAGTCCTCCCCCCCTGCACGCTTTTCGACTCAGCGCATATCTATCTATCATCTATCTATTTTTTTATCCATCTATCTATTTATCTTCTATCTTTCTAGATCTATCTTATCTATTATCTATTCTATCTATCTATCTATCTATCCATCTATCTATCTATCAATCCATCTATTAGGATCCACACGCGAGTATATATAAAGGTTGTTCAGCCGATTTATTCTTACTTCGCCATAACTTAGAGACTCCGCAGCCTAGAGGAAAAACTGAACGATATTTTTCAGACTCAGCACGTCTGCGGCAGGTGGTTCTGGCGTGAAACATAATTTTAAACAAGCTTAAAAAGGTTAAACATTCATAAAATTTATTCATCAATAGATGGCCGGTGCGTGCGATTAAACATCACGTACGTGGGATCTTGTGTATACCTTAACGTCGCACTTGGTATAATTCGATTAGACATCCGTCTCCTACACCGGATGTCCGGCGTTCGAATCCAGCTGTGGCGAAATGTTTTCCATTTCCCTTTTAGTATGTATTTATTTCGTAATATTCTTCACTTTTTTATTTTTATTTTTTATATTTTTAATGTTTTTTTCTTTATTTCTTATTGTTTTTACTGTTAGGCGATGGGATGGATGGGGATGGGACGGGGATGGGTGGAGATGAGGAGCGGTGCGATGGGATAGGATGGGGATTGGATTGGGATGCATAGCATTGCGGTGAGATGCGCATGGCATGGCATGCGCATGGTATGTCATGGGATGGCATGGGATGGGATGGGAGGGGATGGGATGGGATGGAGATATGGGATGGGTTAGCGCAGAAGGCCTCACAACAATTACAAATCCCACAACACAAATACAAATCCCGCCAAACACAAATGGCAAATCCCGCAACCAAATGCAACATCACACCACAAATGCAACGCCACAACACAAATGCAACGCCACAACACAGAATGCAAACGCACAAACACAAATGCAAACGGCCACAACACAAATGCAAAATGCCATCAAACACAACTATGCAAACGCCACAACACAATGCAAAACACACAACACAATGCAAACGCACAACCCAAATGCAACGCCACACACAATTGCAAACGCGCACAACACAAATGCCAAATGCCACACACAAATGCCCAAAAGCCACAACCAATGCAAAATCACACAGACACAAATGCAACGCCACACCACAAATGCAAAACCCCTTGCCCGCGCGCCTGTTACTGTTTACTGGGCGATTGTATCATGGAGTAGATAATCAGGACTATTTACTCCTATCATCTTACTTCCTGATTAGCTATACAAGCTGTTTTAACCCCTCCCTTCCGCACACACGCTTATCACGACTATATGGCCGGTAAGAAAGCTGTATTTACCTATCACTAATCTTCGCGAACTATATGGTTACGGTTTCTAGCAATTCTACGAGGCATAATGATACGATGTCTTGGCAATATCTGTTAAGTGTCGAAACTTTATTGACGATAGATTAAGCTAAATTACATTCGCCAAATATGCACGCGGCACACGTTGACTCTTTCTACACCGCCTGTCAATAAACTCAATCTTCATAGAGATCATATAGCTATTAACGTTACACGCGTATGTGTAACTGTGATACAGGGAAGGATGTCGCGGGGAGGGGGAAAACGTGGGAGGAGGAGGGAGCGAGGAGGCAGGAGGGAGGAGGAGGAGGGACGAGGAGGAGGGAGAGGAGGAGGAGGTAGGCATGGAGGAGGAGGAGGTCTGGGAGGTGAAGAGGACGTAGATAGGAGGAGGGAGGAGGAGAGGAGGAGGAAGAGTGAGGAGGATGGGAGGATGAGGTGGAGGAGGAGGGGGGAGGCTGGAGGGGAGAGGAGGAGGAGAGAGGTGGAGGTAAGGAGGAGAAGGAGGAGCGAGGAGAGGAGGAGGGGGAGCGAGAAGGAGGCAGGAAGAGGAGGTGGAGGAGCTGATGGAGGATGGATGAGGGGCCAGAGGAAGAGGAGGAGTGGGAGGAGGAGAGGAGAGGGAAGGAGGAGGATGGCAGGAGGAAGGAGGGAGGTGAGGAAGCAGGGGAGGAGGAGGAGGAGGAGGAGGAGGGGAGGAGGAGGGAAAGGAGGAGGAGGTGGAGGGCGAGGAGGAGGAGGCAAGAGGAGAAAGGAGGATGGACGGGTGGACGGTGGAGGGGAGGCAGGAGGAGGAGAGGCGGAGGAGGAGGAGGAGGAGAGGAGGAGGTGGAGAGGAGGATGGAGAGTGCGAGGGAGCGAGGATGCGAGGAGGAGAGTGAGGAGGAGGAGGAGGAGGAGGTGGAGGAGAGGAGGTGGCTGGAGAGGAGGAGGAGGAGAGGAGGAGCGGAGGAAGAGGGAGAAGGAATGAGGGCGAAGGAGGAGGAGGAGTGAGGAGGAGGAGGAGGAGGAGGAGAGGAGGGGAGGAGAAGAGTAGTAGGTGGGAGGGAGGAGGAGGGGAGGAGGAGGAGGAGGAGCGAGAGAAGAGGAGGAGGGAAGGAGGAGAGAAGTAGAAAAAGGTGGAGGAGGAGGAGGAAGGGAGGAGGAGGAAGGGGAAGAGGAGGGGGAAGAGAGAGAGGTGGAGGTGGAGGGAGGAGGAGAGGAGGTGGATGAGAGAGGAGGGCGAGAAGGAGGAGGCAGAGGAGGAGCGCAGGAGGAGGAGCGAGAAAGACGAGAAGGAGCAGGAGGAGGAAGAGATGAGAGGAGGAGCGAATGGAAGGAAGGAGAAGGAGGCAGAAGAGAAGAGGAGAGGAGCGAGGAGAAGGAGATGAGTGAAGAAGGCGGAGAGAGGAAGTGGTAGGGGAGGGGAAGGAGCGAGGAGGGAGGAAAGAGGAAGTATGAGAGAGAGAGGAGGAGGCAGAGAAGGGGGTAAGGAGGAGGGGAGGAGGAGGAGGAGGAGGAGGAGGAGGAGGGAACGGAGAAGAGAAAGAGGAGGCATCTATGATCTTTCATCCTATCTCACTATCTACTGATTTGAAAAAAAAAAAAAGGGCCCCAGGGTTTCTACATCCAATAATCATCTCTACTGTTTGAAGTCAAGCTAGTTCTACATTTCAATTCGCAATCTATTGATTGAAGCCAAGGTCCTACATCATATCACTCTCTACTGTTTGACAGCCAAGCTTCTACCCATTTCATATCACAATCTATTAAATGGAAGCCAAGGTCCTAGACCATCCCATATCACCTCTCTACTGTTTGAAGCCAGCTTCTACCATTTATTATCTGCCAATCTATTGATTGAAGCCTAAGCGTCCTTACCTCCTATATCCTCTCTACTGTTTGAAGTCAATAAGGTCCTACATTCAATATCACTCTCTATGATTTGAAGCCAGGTCCTACCATCCCATATCATATGTTGAAGCTAAGGCTATCTAACATTTCATATCACTATCTCTGATTGGAAGCCAGTTCCTATTGTTCCATACCAGTCCTCTATCATACCAGTCTTTATACGTATGGAGATTTCTGAATTGTATCTTAACTCGTTCCGCTCCATATGATAGTAACTGCACTTTCTTACGGCCATTATAGCCGCGCCTGATAGCCTATGGGCATTACGCGCTGTGAATAACGCTAATTACTTAGACTAATTCGTGCGTCAATAAACTCGACATCAGAGCTTATTGCTTAAACATGTATCATCATGCATGCTAAAATTCTAGATACCTAATTTATAGTTCGCGAGATATGATAGGTAATACACTTTCCTACCGGCCATACGCCTACTATGTGCCTGCATAAGTCTATGGGCCATTTACGCGCTGGAAAAAGCCTATTAATTTAGCTATCGTGCGTCAATAAACTTCACACACTCAGAGATTATTGCTAAAACATGGTATCATCATGAATGTGGGACTTCTAGAACGTAACGTCTATAGTTCGCGAGATATGATTTAGGTAATACACTTTCCTCGGCCATATAGCGCCTCCCCCCCCCCCCGCTGATAGCGTGTGTGCGGCAGGGGGAAGGGGTTACCAGCGGTTAGACAATGCGGCAGTAGATGCTAGGAGTAAGATATCCTGATTATCTTGCTTGTATCATGGTCCAGTACAGACAGTACAGCGGCGCTGGGCGCGGGCAGGGGATTTTGCATTTTGTCGTTTGTGGCGTTTGCCATTAAAATTTTGTTGTTGTGGGTTTTGCATTTTGTGGGGTTGTGGCCAGCTGTTTGCATTTGTTGTTGTGGGATTTGATTTGTGTTGTGGCGTTTGCTTGTGGGTTGTGGCTTTTGCATTGTGTTGTGGCGTTTGCCATTTGTGTTGCTGACGTTTGATTTGTGTTGCTGGGGATTTTGCATTTGGTGTTGTGGGTTTTCATTTGTGTTTGGCGTTTGCTTTGTGTTGTGATGTTGCATTTGTGTTGCGGGATTTGCATTTGTGTTGTGGATTTGTATTTGCTGTTGTGGGATTTACATACATACATACATACGTAATACATCTACATTTACCATACATACATACTACTACATACTACCATACATAACTACATACATTATCATACTACTACTAAACATCATAATACATACATACATACATACATACATACATACATACTATTACTACATACATACATACCATACATACATACATACCATACATCACATACATACATACATACTTACATAATACATACTAATAACATACTTACTACCTACATACATACATCTACATACATACCTACTACATACATACATAATACATACATACACATACTACATACTTACATACATACTGCATACATCATACTACATACATAACCTTAGACGTACGTACGTACGTACGTACGTACGACATACTAATACATACATACCACCGACCCACACACACACACACACACACACACACACACACACACAACACTACACACCACACACACACCACCACACCATCGTACATACATACATCCATCCTCCATCCATCCTAATATCCATCATTCATTATCAGTCAACCATCTATCCATTCCTCAATCCATGCCATCATTCCGCGAAATAACCTGCTTAGAATACACGAGAGCCTCCGTTTCACACGGACTCGTATTTACGATACGCTATTTGCCGAAAATCGAATTCTGAGACAAATACGCGCGAGCGTTCACACGCTATTCCGCGGGCTCCAGAAAATACGTATTTACGGGCTGCGAGCGGCAAGAACAATTCACGCGAACAATGCGAAATAAACAAATGCAATTTGGCACCAACTGACATAAAAATACGTAGACTAGCGCCCGCGCTCGCCAAGTTCTACTCGCCGTCTACACTGGAACTGTGAGCGCGGACCAGTCTATAAATACGCGGCTTCAGAAATGATGGTATTAGCGTTCACACGAGAAATGCGCGGTCCAGAGATCCGGTCTTTCTCAAGCACGGCGAAATTATTCCGCGCGGGTCTGGGGAAGCCTCGTATTACATCTCAAATACCGCGATCTGTTTTAAGATACCGTTATTACTTGGACCGCGCATTTTTGGCCTTCAGTGTTAACGCTAAATTACGGATTCTTGCTACGTGTGAAACGCGTCTGCCTGCTCTCATGTTTTCCTACTCAAGACTGACACGAAAGTTTTACGTACTGTTGGAGAAGATCTGTATGGACAGATGTAGGCCACCACCTGTCCGAACGGCTACCCCTGTCTCGCAGGTCGGGCGAGTATAGAGTCTGTAGAACTGTTACTGACCGCATGTGCTTGTTCATCTTCGCCAGTTACCTACATCAGGAAACTCCACGATGCACTACGAACACGACTGGCCGCGAAGTCTTAAACCCGAGTCACGGACTGCTGCGCGCTGTTAGCAATCTCGACGGTCGGCGGCGATGCTGCTGACGGCGACGATGACGACGTGTGACGGACGATGGAGCATTGATTACGGCGGCAGTTGTTAATGCGTGGCATGACAGTAGCGTTTCGAACGTTGCGTTTTTTTGCTGTGTGCGCGATCTCGCGGGAACGCAAGTCTCTCTAGGTAAGTCAATACTTCTAACACGGAATTGGCTTGATGACATCAGAGACTCGAGAAACATGAAACCAACCCGAGGACAATGTTCAGTGAGTGTGTTGCGCTAAGAAAGGCTATGGTAAGTACGTTCAATTATTTCTCCTGCCCGTTGATTTACCAAAGACCCTCGATAATAGCTCGTTCACACCGACGACCGCGTATTGATGAATACGCTATTGCGAATACCGAATCTGAGGACAAATTACGCAGGGCCGAGCGTCACACGCTGATTCGCGGCCTCCAGAAATCCGGTATATTGCGGGCTGCGAGTGCTTTAACAATCAAGCAACATGCGAAATAAAACATGCAATGACGCACAACTGCCGGATAACTACGTTAGACTGGTCCGCGCTCGCCAGTTCACTCGCTTTACTGACCTGTCTGAGCGCGAACCAGTCTATAATATACGCGGCTTCAGAAATCCGCGTATTTGCGTTCCATGAAAATGCGCGGTCAGAAGTCGGTATTTCTCCAGCACGGGCAAATATTCGGGGTTGGGAAGCCGCGTATTTACAAAAAATACCGGATCTGTTTAGATACCGTATTCTTGGACCGCGCTTTTTACCTCGCTCGTGAACGCTATACCTGTTTCTTGCTACGTGTGAACGCCGGCTATAGTATATATTTATATATTATATATATATATTATATATATATATATATATATATATATATATAGTGAGAGAGGAGAGGAGAGACGAGAAGAGAGAGAGAGAGAGCCTCGAGGAGAGAGAGAGCGGAAAGAGAGAGAGCGAGAGAGAGAGAGGTCTTTGATTATACTAGTCATGAAAATATTTGAGGTTACTGTAAATATGATTATTCTTTTGCAAAAATATTCTTTTGCAGTTAGTCAGGCCTGTATGTGGTCAGCAGGCTCTTTGGCCTGCTGAGTATAAGCATGATTACTGGTCAAACAAGTCAATGAAACCTCTAGCCAAGAGCGCATTCCTTATCCTACTTTTTATCCTGCAAAAAGTCCCTTTATCGATTTATTACGAAAGTAAAGCTTTTCTCAGTGGGCCGGCGGCTTCAGGATCATGTAATTGATATCCTCTTGCATCGCAGACGCTCAATATTTGCCCAGCCCCCACGACATGGATCACTACGTTGCTATCGTTTGGGCATTTCGTTTTAAATTGACTACGTCACGAATTTTCTATGGTGTATATAATTTTGTAAAAATTTTGTTGCAATTTTTTTACATGAAAAGTATTAAGTATGAAATGTAAGTACTAATGGCACTAAATGTATACTCAAATTCTTACCTGATAAGATTGTTTTTCAAGTAGTTAAAAATCCAAAAGAACTGGGCGGTTTGATTATTATATTGATCATATGACATGCTTGCTATAGGCTATGGATGAGTCACGAGGGCTTGTTCACATCGAACGTCATAGCAAAATATGAAGTATAATGCAGCAATTTAACCATAAAAACCGAACAGAATCACTTACATTTTGTGAAAAAGTGGACATAATCTTTCTTTACTTTTACTATTTACGGTGACGTAATCTCTTTAACAATTGTGAGGCGCCCAGTTTTCCCGAGTTTCGCTATACTGGAGAACAGGGTAAAATGAACCTAACTGTGTTCGTGTATGCTCATGCAGTATCTAAATATTAGTTCGAACGAAATATTAGTTAGCTTATGTACCTCAACTTACCGCAACTTTTCTCAAATAATTTTCATAGAAACATATTCCTGCGTATGCCAGCTGATTTTTTAAATACACAAGTTTAACAAAATGTTATAATTAACAAAATGTTATTTCTGTTAGCTATTATTGAGCATGCGCACAAACATATCTGACGCTACAATCCCCCGCACGTCTCTAGGAGATCTGGAATATTTTTCGTCGTTTATTTACTGACGTAAATCAGGCCTTTTCGGCCGATCTTATACGCTTATTACGGCCGTAACATCCCGCCATTTCCTGCAGTTATGATAAAGCACACGAGCAATGGCGCTCGGGTCGGTCGTCGCCTTAGCCACCCAGGGCAATGTTTTTCGGCCGATCTTATATGCTTAACAAAGTCAAGGTCGTAGACGAGAGACAGTTGAACAGTAAAATCCGATCTCAGAGCCGCAGCAACCCGCCATTCCCTGCCGCTATGCTAAAGTATATGAGCATGCAACAACGCGCGGGTCCCTCGTCACCTTAGCCACCCCAGACGATGTGTTTCTTTCGACCTTACGCGCTTACAAAAGACAGAGGCATTGCCGAAAGACACACGCATGGTAAAACCCGATTAAGAGTTTCCCTTGTCATGTCTAATGCGTTGTTCCACGACCTGCGCACACAGCAGCCAGACGCACGTTCGGCTCTTGTGCACGACCGGTCATGCGCACAAAAAAACCTGCATTACAACTGCTGCCGTACCATGCTCATTGTCCGTCATCACCGTGATTAAGTCGCACTAGGAGCGTGACTGGCGCGCAGTTGAGGCGCGGTGAGCGTTGCTTAAGCGCAGTGAAATCGTCGTTTGAACGCAATGCGATCGGATTGGTCGCAATAAAGACGCAGCGGGCGCAGTGCAAGCGTGATGCGGGCGTGGTGTTGAACGTGGTATGGAGCGTGGTAAAAGCTTGTTGGGCGGGGTAAAGACGCACTTAGATCGTAGTATCGGCGCTGGGGCTCAATTAGCCACGCTCTCACCACGCTCGGCCAAATTTTTTGAGCGTGGGGCGATCGTGATGAGCGTAGCTCTAGTGTGACGGGGGATCTAGTGAAGATCTAGTGTGACGGGGGATCTAGTGTAATCGTAACGATGCTCTTTATTCCGTCCTATAATAATCATGATATAATTATATGAATCTACAAATAGGCTTGTAAGTTTCTTATACGGTTATGAACGCGTATTTGTTTTGACAACTGTGACAGAGGTAAATGTGAAGATGGTGATAGCATTCCATAAACTGGAATTCAATTTTTCGTATCACTCGATATTTTCTGTCCGTTAAAATTGTATTTTAATTCTACAAACCGCATTTTTCATAGAATATAAATGCGGCGATAATACTTCCTATATTCCAGTCCCCATGAGATAAACACATTTTTTCCATCTGAAATGATACATGACTGCTAGATCAATGATCTACACGCCCCTTTCCCGGGGTTTCTCACTGTAGGATTTCTCAAGCAGGAGGTGTTGACAGGGTCGAAGATTCTGTGTACGCTTACCGGCGCCGCATGCATTAACGTGTGTAACGCCTCGCTCTTCACACTTATGGTCATCAGTGTCAGTCGTATGTTCGCTATTTTGCTACTCCAACGTCTGCGGACGCGTGTTCACGTCGAGCAAATGCGTCGCCATTGTCGTTGTCACCTGGTTTGCCGTCTTCGTCATAAATCTGCCGGCGTTCTTCTACGACAACGGCTTCTGGTTTGAACCCCGTTCGCAGTCGTGCCTGTGGAATTGGTACACGAGCCCGCTACACCGCCACCTGTGGGCAGCGCTCTGTCTAATATCGCCCGTAGCCGTGACAGCCATCTGCTACGTGAAGGTATTCCTCCACGTTTACAAGAGTAAGCAGCGGGTAAGTACTTTCGGGTTAGACTGGCACTACTTCTAGCGCCATTGCGTCTATTGTTATTCCCCGCGCGTACGTGTGCCCGTCAACGCCATCTCAACTATGACATTGTCCCAATCCCTTTAATAATAAAATTGAGTTTATTATGACTTTATTATGTCCCACAGAAGGAAATCCTACATAACGTACACTCGCACAAACTAAATTATGTCTGGATAAAGGCAACGCGTCTAACATGCCTTCATGATGCGTCTTATTTTATTAGTCATGTCTGCAATCTCTGCATTAGTAGCTAAAAGGTGCAGGTACCCCAAACAATTAACTACCAAATTACTACCAAAGTGTTAATGTTTCTCTACTCATACGTATATATATGTGTGTCAGTGTGCGGCAGCGTGCGTGCGGTGTACATGTGTGTTGCAGAGGAGCATTTGCACGGCATTTACAGGGAATTGTCGGCAATAATAGGCGAAAGAGAGTAGAGAAACATTAAGACTTTGGTAGTAAATAGATTTCGTATTTATTTAGCATTATATTTTATTGAAACGATCCAAGTGCCTGTGCAGTGGACAGTAACCGCATTAAATTTAGTTTATTATGACTTTATTATGTCTCACAGAAGGAAATCCTACATAACGTACACTCGCACAAACCAAATTATGTCCGGATAAAGGCAATGCGCCTAACCTGCCTTCATGATGCATCGCATTTCATTAGTAATGTCTGCAATCTCTGCATTAGTAGCTAAAAAGGACAGGTACGGCTATTCGCCGTCAATCTTTGGTAATAACAATAGTGACGTTTCTTGCATTCTACCCTTAAGCTACTCGGTTATTCGGCGGTACCGTAGCGAGAACGGGGTAACATTGCCTTTGTTCGCTACAGGTCGCAGCTGCAGGTGCGGTCCAGTCAAAAACGAAGACGTCTACGGCGTCGACCGAACTCGCACGAACCCTTTGCACGATATTCGTCGTGTTCGTAATCACCTGGACACCGATGGTCTTTGACTTCTACTTCGATCCCAACTACGACTGGCCGGCGCCATTTTTTCTCTTCGCAATTTTTATGGCGCCCTTCAACAGCTGCGTCAACCCGATCGTCTACGGCGTGACCAACAGGCAGTTTCGTGCTGGCTTCAGACACGTTCTGTGCCTGGGCGGACGCGGTGGGGATCAGTCCGCTACCATGCAAAACACGTCGCATGTTGGGTTGAGAAGCGGGCGCGTTAAGGATCAGCCGTCTAGCGTACAAAACACGTCGCATGTTGGGTTGAGAAGCGGGCGGCTGACGCCCCGCAGCGGGATAGCCTTCACAGCTGCATCTAGCAACACGGCTACAGTAAACGAAAAAGGTTAGCATCAAAATAGACGCCGACGCTGTTCAAGGATACTGTAGTCGCTGGATATTTTCTGCTGCCAGGCGACTGTGCGCTTATAGATAAGTGCTATATGGGCCGTGAAATGCGTGAACATACTTAGAAATAAAATAAATAAAAAGTAGAATTGGTAATAGTTTACAACTGCCGTTTCACCGTATATTTTATACTTACTAAAACACGTACAAATCACACGGCGTAAACTAAAGGTTTTGCACTACACATAAAATCTAGCAACAGACGAGAGTGAACACAAGAGAGCCCCGTGTCTACAATTGCGACGTGCCGATCGCGGTACTGGTGTCATCTCCGATGGCAAGCTACTCATTGCCACAAGAGGATACGTGCATCATCGGATCGTGAATACAAAACCAAATCACTTATAACTGCTCAGTGTATTAATCAAGAGTGATTAATAATTATAAATTATCAGTCACTCCTGATTGAATCTATTTGAGTAAGTGATGGCAGGTTTGCCACCACTCAACCAAAGAATCTCAATATTGCACTCACGCGCAAATTAAAAACTCAAGTGCATACAAAGCGAGCAGCCCTAAATTCAATTATTCCGCAAGTATACTGGCCCTGAGGACACCTAGCGTCCTCAACTAAAACTGCAAAACGAATGCAAAAGTGTAGTGTTCATAAACAGCTAAAACTAGCAGTGAGATTGCAAGTCTTTATAGATAAGGTTGTAATTCATTTCAATGTCTAATACGCAGGACATACGTCTCTGACGGACAAAACTGCCTAGAGATGCGGCATAGTCTATTAACATTACAATGCATAGTCTTTATTTAATGTTACTCAGTAACAATTAGTTACATACAATGCTAATAGTATCATTATGAGTTTTACTCCGGATAGCGCCTGGCGCCAACGAAGTCATATATCTGACCGCGTACATACGGAAAACGCAATCCGGCACGATAGCGTACGGCGTGGCCTTTTCTCAATAATTTCTATGCAGCTTGGGACCACAATCAGATGAAGAGCCGGATACCAGAGAAGCGTCGCCTGGAGAGGTGTTGACCCTGCTCGCTAAGACGTGATCTTGCGCGCAGTTCACTACGAAAAGTTCACGCGCTGGCAGCTTCTCGCATCCGTGCGCCACATCGAAAGCCGGCGCACGCGTCAATTGCTGCCAGCCGAACGGTCTCGAATTTTTGGCGGGGCTAATTCACTTAGCAAACATTGCATCACACCATCGCGCAGGCCTAATAGCGAGTTTACGTGGACAGTCATAGATCAGGTAACGGAGTATTCTGTTATGTTTGGGCAGTTGCAGAAGCAAAGCGTGCTAGTTGACATTTACAGATTGAATGACCACATGTTTGTAGAAAGCGGCTGTTTATGCTAGGTGCCGTACACGTGGTGCTGCGTGCAACGTGCTGCTTGCTGTGCCTCTGTGCGTTGCGTGCGGACGTACATGTGCGTGCATGCGTGGCGTGCGACTTAGCACCGTGCGTGCCGTGCGGCGAGGGCGAGCGAGCTTCCCTGCACCTGAGCCGAGCTGGTCCGCAGTGTGTATCTTTTGCGTCAGGTAAGGGGGGACCAGCAAGCGCGTGATCATCGTCCTGAGCGTTTTTTTCGGTAGACTTCTGACCGAGCTCCGCTACACCCTACAGGGTCAGCTAGCAGCGGCGGACAGGCGCCAGCAGCTAGAGAGCGAGGGAGGCGTGCGAGCTTCCTGACTGAGCAGCTGGCTCTGTCGTTGCTTTGAGCTGGGACGCCGAAGCTTATATACAGCCGTGGGACCACGTGGTTACAGTTGTACGAACCGTGAGATTTCCGGAAAACACTATTTCCACACCGCCTAGGTAATCAAGGAAATGGACAGGGACAGCTCTGCTGACCACCAACACATACTTGGGCGCATAAACTGGTTAGCATTGTCCAAGAAGAAGTCACGGACCGAGGTACCCGAATTCGTCGACCAGTTGTCTCAAGGGAACCTTAATGACAAGCGATCGCGACACGGCCAGACACGGCGGGACCGCCCGGGGCTACAAACCGGCTTTCGAAAAAGGCCGTTGGAACCAGAGCGAGGTCAAGAGAGATGCATAAAAGCAAGCGTTGAGTGAGTTCAGAGAGAGTCCCGCGACCATCGCTTGCGTATGTGTACCACTGTCACTGTTCATTGTGTTTAGAACTAAAGCCTATAACGTGTTTACCGTTTACATCACCGGTATACGATCTACTATCTCACGTCTACTGTCTACAACGATACGGTACTTCCACGCTACACAGTCACTGGACCCCACGCTGCTGACCGGCCAGGTGTCCAGTCCAAGTAGAAACTATAGGTAAGTGGTGCAGCAAGGCTTTCGCTTTCCATCCGGCTAGCCCACGTGGCTACAGAAAGCCGTAACGTCCTTCAAGCGTTGAAAGTAATTCTCGACGCATGCTAGGCCTATAGTGATGTTTAGCAGACGCACAGGCACTTGAAGCATATCAACTGTAAGCGCACGGCGCCGCCATTGCGCTGTAGCACTAATACACTAGAATATAAAGAGCAAGCGGTGCGAAAGCGTGCGCCGAGGAAATTCGCTCGACGCTCGCTTGATTTCACAGGTCTTCAGACACAAATACTCAACCTTACGACTCCATCTTTGCTCTCTAATTGACAGTAAGGCCGCTTACTTGGTTGTAGAACAGATCATGTCTCCTCGCAGCGGAGCTGTGTCATACGCCAAAATTCACGAATTAATCATGAAATTTCTCGCGCATCGTCTAGCGTGCTGCGCGATTGTAAACACAATTCATTGGAAAGAACGTGTTGTGGTTAGCCAGTGCAGCTGCGCCGCTTTCCGCCATGTACTTAATGATGTCTTCCAATCGCGCAGCAATCCTAGAGATCGCTGAGGAATTTGCATGACTCTAATTCGTGATTTGCGTGAACATGCTCTGCTTCACTGCGAAGTGAGACATCGTGATATATTCTACAACAAGTAAAGCACTGTACTTTTCAACTTAGGTAGCTCAAAGATGGAGGTCGTAATTGTTGAGTATTTGTGCTTGAAAGAATCCTTCGTGAAAAGTCAATGCGACTCGATGCGAATTGCCTCGGCGCACGCTCTTCGCACGCTTGCTTTATATCAGTATTAGTGTACCCGCAATGGCGGCCGTGCACCGCTTACCAGTTGATATGCTTCAAGGCCTGTTGAGTACAGCGGGGGGTCGAATTCGTACATATGAAAATCGCTATTGCATGAGAAGCACTTGAAGAATGCTCGTGCAATCACGCGAACGGGAAAATAACAGCTGTGCCTGTATAGCTCCAAATCCCAATAGTCGATGCCAGCGAGATGGATGTGTGCGTGCGTGTGCACGTACACGTGCGCGGCGTTCGTCCGGTGTAGTGCACGTACACGTGCGTGCGCTGCGTCCCGTGTGTGCTGCACGTACACGGCGTGCGTGCGTGCGTTGCGTACGCGACGTGTCGCAGTGCATGGATACGTTGCATGCGCAGCGTAACACCTGCCGGCATGGTGCGTGCCGAAGCGTGTGCACGTCACGTGCAGTTTCGTGCGTGCGTGCGTGCGTACGTACATGGTGCGGGCGTGCGTGCGTGCTTGAACTTACACGTGCGATGCATGCGTGCGTGCCTGTGCGTCGTGTGTGTGCACTAACACGTGTGCGTGCGGTGCGCGCGTGTGAGGTACATGTTTGTGCGGGTGCGTCGGCTGCGCCACGTGCTGTGTGCAGGTACACGTTGTGTGCATGTTAGTGCGTTCGTACGTTTGTTGTGTGTAGGTACACGTGCGTGCGTCGCGTGCATGCATGTGCACGTAGACGTGCGTGCGTGCCGAATCGGTGCCGTGGCGTGCGTGCGCTGCGTGGATAGGTCGCGGTCCCGGGCATGCAGTGTGTGTGTGCACCCTACATCTGGCCGCGCCGTGCGTTGCCGTCGTACTGAGTTACACGAACATGCGTGCGTGACAGCTGAATGTAATCTCGACAACTTCACGATCTGCTTGCTCACAACCGTAATATGCGTATAAAAGAAGAAATACAGAAAAACAAAGAAGAATGAATTTAAAAAAGACGGGCATTCGATCCAACCGACATTTCAGCAGGTGGTCTCTGCTCTATGATTCAGCTACGAGGCGATTGGGGTTTTGTGTTATGGATAGTGCCTATGACTACACTTCGGGCGTCGATTAGGAGTATTGCAGCAACTGACCTTTGTATCAGCCGACAATTGGATTTGCGAGGGCATGCAGCCGAGTAAATCGTGTGTCGCAGAGTGGCGATTCGCGGTGGCGTAGTCATTGAGGTAATTAGGGGTTATGTCTCAGTTGTTTATTATAGTTTTTCGTGCGCTTTTAGGATAGCAACATTTTCAACGGATGTTACGATGAATGCGTACAGCAAGACGCTGTGTCAGAGGTCAGTCACTGTGCCCACGAATTCTCAGACTAAGGAACTCCAGTGATTCCCATAATGTAATTCCCGTTTTGTATTTAATGGCCAACAGGGGGAACGTGCCCGCTCTGCAATTTTGAACTGGACACCTGCGGTGAAGAAAGACGGCCGTCCGGGCGCGGGTGCCCACCAATAGTCAGTCGTAGTTTGAATGCAGGAGACACAACCCCCATTAACAAAATATATTCCATAGCTCGCAAGAATGTCACGAAGAGAGAACAGACGCGCTAATATGAATTGCAGCTCAGATCAGCACCGTATGATTACTGAGCAAAGAAAACTATAATATGTTTTTGAGAAAAAGCTATTTTCTTAATATTATCTTGCGGATACAGTCCCTTGACTCTATCATGTCACACTTTATTGATGGAGGTTTGACGGTATAATTTTCTAGCCCGATCAGATACTATCTGCCGAAAGATGGTCTCCATCGCATACCGGCACACACGCACGCATAGACGCACCACGGGCCACGCACACACACACACACCACACACACGACGACTACACAAACACACACACACAACACATACACACCACACACGACAACATATATATCATGGTATATATGTATAGATATATATTACATATATCATGAGGTTGTATTCCTTCTTCTCATACATCACTACAACCCATCATAGTACACAACGACACATTATAATCACGGAATATTTTAATCTTATGCATCACATTCTCTTTCAACAGAATTCACACGCTTTGGCTTTCTTTATCCATAATTTTATTGTAGGTTCGGATCGGCTAGTTATTCCTTTCACGGCGATACATTTGCATTATATGTATATAAAATGCTGCATCCATATAAGAATACATGTCTCTTATATGGACTCAGGACGTGGACCATGAAGAAGCACTTTGCAGGCCGGTGATAGCCACATATATACTCGGCTTCTTAATGAGGAGTCTCAGGAAACGATCAGCTGGTCGGGAACACAAACCAAAAGCAGAAGATCTATGGAGACATACCACCATTTCTACGATTGTACGTCGTCGCAGAACAGCGTTTTGCGGTCACTGGTTTTCGTGCCAAGAACCAAATCATATCTGCATGTATTACCGAGTTGGACTGCTGCCCCAACCCAGAGGAAGACGGCCACTGAATTACATTGACTGCGAGATTCAAGGGATATCAGATGATAGACGCGAGTACCAGAGAAGTGTTGCCAAAAGGAGTGTTGACCTAATAACCGCGCTGAGCGAGAATCGTGCCGCGTCCGCCGGCAAGGCGCACGCGACCGCGCAACCTCCTACGACAGTATGCAGCGACTGGCGCTATGGATCCGCTGCGCCGAATCCATAGGTCGGATCGCACGGTCCACAGCTGCAGCGAAACACTGGCGGCAATCATTAGCGGGGAACACAGAAGGCAGACGTTTGGCATGAGTGATAGGAAGATGTACCGCGGATTGTGCGCCCAGTTACCTCTTTCAAATCATAGCTGTTTTAGAATCGCATTGCCTGCATTTCACCGGAGCTTCCGCCACTTTAAAAATAGTGGTAGCATTGGTGGCAGTTGGTATCGACGAGTAGCAGGGGTTGTGGTTGACGTGGGAGTTAGTAATTTGATTTGTTGATTTTCGGATGACAGCCAGTAAGGCGAAAGTGCAATGCATTTCAATACCAGCTTCTTCATTAGGAATATATGATATGTGAATCATTTTCCGGAGAGCTTCTTTTCAATATGTAAACCAATTAACACATTATCTGCCATCTCTATCATCGCATGTGACTTGCCTTATATCATCTGCACCCCTAGTCCGCAAATGCACGAGTTCATACTCGCTTTGCTAATGTGAGGTGCGGGTTTATCATCACCTCCATTACTGGGGTACTGGCTTCGTCTCGCTAATGCAACCCCTACACACTACAATCTCCATTGCTTTGATCATTAGTCAGCTATGAGAGGAATAGGTAGAGTAACATTGCTTGCTATGATAAGCAAGGGGCCTGTCTAGTATAGGCGTATTGTAACCCTAGCCAATACCGTTTCTTGGAAACATGGAACATTGGAACATTTATATAAATTTAATAGCTATAATAACATATAAGAAGGGACAACGACATAGAAAACTCGATCAGTTGAACAACCACAGGAGTTTTATGAAACCAGAGCATTAGCAATTCATTAGCGGAAAATACTGGGTCCTAGAAGAACACTACAATCTAGAGAACTAGAAGGGCGAGCATCTTTTTTCTATCTCCTTTTTTTATCCCGAATCCTTTTATCTCTAGATAAGACCCCGCACCATGCGTAGAATACCGAGTGCCTTGTGAAATTACAGAGGACGAGGTACCAAGAACAAGATAACAAGATACAAGGGTGAATACAATTGAATTGGGTATGCAGACTACGAATACTTCCATTACATTACTATTCAGTAATTACTACAAGTACATGTTACAATAATTAGTAGTCAGTAGTAGTACTACTATTAGTACTGGCACTACTGCCACTAACTCACTAGTACTAATACTGTCGTTTTACTAGTACTAGAACTAACTAGCCTCAAGAACGTACGTTATGCTAGGTTAAGAATACCTATATCCACGTTATTCACACAGGCCTTGGTCGGCGTTACTGAAGACTATAATGTCAGCTAGTACTAGATAAGTACTAGACTTAGTTACTACTATAGTACTAGAGCTACCTGTTTTACTACTACTGATACTATAATAGTATAGATATAGAGCTAGTACTACTACTAGCTGAGCAACAAACGCGTATGTTGCAAGGGTTAGAAGACTGTTCAAACACATTTTTGTGTAGTCGAGTAACAGTGAAACAACACCCAACGTTGCGTTACTACTGGAGGTGGTAGGACGTTCGCTAGCGTTGGCTGTTAGACGTTTGACTGGAAAGGCAAAAATCTTTTGACTGCTTTGATTCTCACATTGACAGGCCTTACAGTTCTAGTGCAATGCACTACACACAGTGGCATATATATGATGGATGCAATATCGATGGATAATGTTTGAATCCGAACTATATATGCTCTATGCTCTATGCCTATGCTCTATGCCCTATGCATGCCTATGCTATATGTAGATGCTCGTAACTGTGTCGTCATCATGGAAAAATCAGAACATCCTGTCCTATCCATTGGCCTACAGCTAGACTGAGGTACGACTTCACCCTTCGCCAAGTCATCCTTGGCTACGACTAGACTTATAGTTAGTGCCGCGTGTGTCAACTTTCCACCGCACGCAGTCTAGCTTAGCCGGCCGCAGCCGCGTGACGAAAAAGGGAGTTCTATATCAAGGCCGCGGTACCGGAATATACCGTACGCATATATTTTCAACTATATTGACTAATCGTGCGCAAATAAACTCCAATATTCACAGACGAGTATAGGCTAAGACTGTGATCTATAGGTATTCTGAGGGGAAGAAATTTTAGAAACTTTTAATCATCATGTAATTCACTTTGCGCGCGCATATGATTGTACTATTGCTAAGATCGTGCGTCAATATCAATATCACAGAGAGTAATATGAATTCACAGCCGGTGACGGGAGATCATTTGCACTAATATATTCTAGAATACCTATAGACACATGTCCTTAGCTAGTTTACTCTCTGCTGATATTGAGTTTATTGACGCCGCGATTAGGTTCAATATATAGCAAATTATGGGACCGTAATCTCCGCGTACCGGCCTGGAATATAGACAAAACCCGAAAGAAAACATGCTGTGAAATGCCATAAACATAGGCGCTCCGTGGCGCATCGAGTGGGGACCGGATATGTTCGAAAAATAAGTGTCAGGCATGAAACACCCAAATGGGTAAACTCGCTTTCTACTGCGAACGTACAGCGCGCGGACCAGCAAGACGGAACAATTACCGACCATTTCTATGAAGATGTCTACCTACTGCGTCAGTTGAAAAGGCTTGTGAATCGCACAACTGTCCGAATTGAGCGAATCTATACGTGTTTTATCTATAGCCCGAAGGACCTGCGGTAAGGTGATTGAAGTGGGCACGATATGTGTTAGAACGCGCTAGGCGGCGTTTTCGCGCTTCCGCCTGCGAATATCCGGTGCAGATCGTCCAGCATGCCATAGCGGACATGCAGATCACTGATGCATGGCAAATAGTGGCGAGTGGATGCGAGTTGGTGAGACTCTACTGGATTGAGTCCGCTGAGTAGTAGTAGATAGTAGTAGTCAGTAGTAGTAGTAGTAGTCCTGTAGTAGTAGTTAGTAGTAGTAGTAGTAGTAGTAGTGAGTAGTAGATAGTCAGTAGTCAGTAGTAGCATTATAAATGCAACGCTTAACCGAATAGATTTAACAAAGCGCGAGTTAGCTGTAATAATTCAATTTTATACATAGTAGCCGGTGGCTCACGCGGCTCCGGTCTCACTCTGCCGCGCAGCTCCAGGCTACGCGTCCGGGCCATATGTCTTCTGTATCTGTGAATCTGAACCTATATCTTTTTCAGTAAAAAACAGATAAAACAATAGGTTCTTTACATTAATATTACTTACCTTTAGGAATAGCCAATTTTTACAAAACGTGTTTATGTAACGCTTTGAAGCAATAGTAAATCCACAGTTAAATTCAACGATTGAAACAGCTGGGCGTGGTTTAATCACGTGACTTATCAGCTTCGTATCAAGCTATCAAGCTTTCTATCACTGGATGACCGGACGCTTAGCACTGCGTATAATCTATTCAAATCTGATTCGAAAGATCGTTAAGTGGTCGACCGATTTGACCAATCGGAGCCACCCGCCCGGACACTCTAAAGCGGTCGGATTTTTAAGCGGCTAAATGCGGCGCCCGGGCGAGTAATTGTGCGATAGCATTTTAGACCGGCGGCCAACGTATGACAATATCACTTCACAACACCGCTGAAGTAACCTTTTAATGACGCATGCATCGCCCAGCCGATATATTTTGGCAGTTTGAGGCCGTTACTATACTACTGAGGCAGAACTACCAGGATTCTTACAAGAAGATGAATAGATTTCTCGTTCGTCCGGCGATTTCATTTACCAGGTGGGGGCGAGTAAAACGCGGCTTCTAACGGCGCCACGACGGCGTTTACCGTGGGCAACTATTGCAGCAACGGCTAATGCATTCACCATACCAGCGGCATCATCACACCAGTTCACACCCGTATCTAACATCACGCCCAAAGCCCGATTTATCCTGCTGACGACACATAAACAAGCTGTTTAAAATTAGTTCACGCGGATCAGAAAAGCCCAGCAGTAGTTTATGCTTGGCTTGCTTACAAACTCGAACATAGCCGCGATCACTGCCCATTAGTACTGGGCATCTTTCAGGCAAGTAAAAGTAACATCTTAGATCACTCCAGCACAGAGTTAAGTTCCTGACTTGCCACTCGTCTATTTTCTACGACCGGCGCCGCTAACGCTCCATTACCATAACTCATCGTAGCACCCGTACGTCAACCCACGTCCGGTCACCTACGTGCCGACAGGGGCGTCTGCCTAGACAACATCTCCACTCCTTATCGCCATTGCCGGCTCTCGTATCCCACACATAACGAACTTCTCTTGCAAAACTGTACCATAGCCCCGATATTCCCAACCCTATGCCCGTCCGTGGCCAGCCAGTGATTGTCGTTGGGAATATTATTATGGTAGAGCCATCACGACTCATTTTACAACGGAACGATATAATAACAGACCCGCACAGA